>NC_058509.1:22127350-22336186 GCF_020382885.2 Scatophagus argus
GGCTCACACCATCTGGGCCTGCAGCTTTGCCTGCACGGAGTCTCTGCAGCTGTCTTCTCACCTGATCAGCTGTGAAGGTCATCGTTGGGGTGATGGGTGGGGGAGGAGTGCATGTGGTACCCAGAGTGGTCCACCCAGGCTTCTGGGGACGAGGTGTGAGCGAGGCAATCCAGATGGAATGTGGGGGGAGGGAGAGAGGCTGGAGTGGCTGGTTGCTGCAACCGTACTGCTGAGGAGTCGTTTGAAGCGTGAATTGGGGTCCTTGTGTTGAATCTGTTAAAAAACTGATTCAGCTCATTCGCCCGTTCCACACCACCATCAACTCCTCCGCTGCTTGGCCCGTAACCTGTGATGGTCCTCATGCCACTCCACACCTCTCTCGTGTTGTTCTGCTCTAGTTTCCACTCCAGCTTCCTCCGGTACCTCTCCTTTGCCTCCCTGATCTTTATTCTCAGGGTGCGCTGAATAGCTCTCACCTCCTCCCTATTGCCTGCTCTGAAAGCCCTCTTCTTGTCGTTGAGGATGGCTTTGATGTCCTTGGTTACCCACGGCTTGTTGTTGGGGTAACACTTTACAGTCGTGGTTGGGACAATGGTGTCCACACAGAAGTTTATGTAGGCAGTGATGCACTCAGTGAGCCCATCAATTTACATTAGTCTTTGTTTCTGTGGGCACCGTCTCCCTCTCTCAACTCAACCGGTCAAGGCAGAGGGCCACCCACCAAGAGCCGAGGTCTGTTCCAAGGTTTCTGCTTTCGAAATTGAGGTTTTTCCTTGCCACTCTTGCCAAGTGCTTGTTCATGGGGGTTGTGGATTAAAAAATGTTTAACATGCCTTATTCTGTTTTATGCTATATGTTTTATGCTATATTATTAATGGTATAATTAATAATGTTATAATCATGTAGAACTAGTTGTTTGTCTCAGTACTGCACACTCTGAGGGAGACAGAGGTATCATGCATAGTAGGAGAAGGACACCATATCTCAAGTCACTCTGACCGACAGGAAAAGACACTGATACACCACCCCTCCCCTCTCGCTTGAGTGTAAAGGTGTTGAGACTAGCAACCGGTGTTATCTTAAAGTATATATAATGATGTACTTCCTTGAGTGCTTTAGATCCCACTTGGCGTTTGGCTGAAGCAGACTTGTGTTCTGAGGTGGGATCTCCAAAGATCTTTGTTTCTAAAATAAATAACTCTGTTTTAAGGCTATTTCAACGACTCTGTTTTAACTCTCTCACATCAACCTACTCGGGGAAGCAAGTGGGCTTCAACAATTTGGGGGCTCGTCCGGGATGTGAGGAGTTTTTTGATCTGACCTAAAACCAAACTGCACACCGAGGACACAGCGCTGTGGTCGACCTAAAACAAAGGTAAAGCAGAAACCTGTTGTAACGAATTCTGCATATTGAATACTCTCAAATAAGAAGGCAATCTGTGTCTGCAAGTGTGAAGTTTCCAAATTCAGAGTCTGTTGAAAATTCAGAGGATAAAAAAAAAATAAAAAAATAAAGTGTGAATGAGTGAAAAACAAAGTAAGGAACTGGAACAAAAAAAGAAAAGAAAAAAGAGGTTAAAAGATCAATTGTAGATCTTGTCCTTGGTCGTGGCGGACCCCACCGTCCTCTGACGAGGGGACGGAGCCAAGGAGGCAGCTGGGTTAGAGTCCCGGGGAGGTGAGGACCCCCGAATTCTGAGTTAGAAGAGCGGTGTCTCTTCAAATATTGGGTTAGAGTCCCTAGGAGCGGCGTCTCCTTAAAAGCTGAAAGGATAAAAGTTCCAGAGTTGGTGAGTATTGAATAAATGTGATATTGTGTGTATGTGTGACATGTCTGGGTAATTGGGGATAAAATAGATAAAAAATAGAATTCAGCGGTGTCTTCAGTGCAGAGCATTACAACAGTGTCGTGACAAAACTGTTCAAAACAGACAGCAGAAACCTCACGGTGTCAACGAAAGCTGCCTGAGCCGCGGAAACCTCACGGTGCCAACGGAAGTGGCCGGTTTTTGTCACAAGGGTCAGTTGCTCGGGTGAACTCCATACAAACTGACTGGCTGTGTTGCTCTGCTCACTGAATAAGACTTGTGGCTCGGGTGGACCCCATACACACCGGCTGACTGCTGAATTTAGATTTTAATAAACTATTGGTTAATTAATTATTTAATTAATTAATAGATTGGTATAACATTTTTTAAGGATGGAGGGTGAGTTTAATAAGGAGTTACATGACGGAGGTTGTGGACCTGAGGGTCGGTGGAAACCTCTGTCAGCACAACTAGAAAATATAATACTGGCAGGGACAGGGGTTACTGAAGAGAAAGAAAAGGAGAAGAAAATGGAGGGGGTAAAAAAGAAGGTAGAAAGATTAATAAAGGAGACAGGGAAAGAGTTAAAGGACAGAGTGTCCTTGGGAAAATGTTATGGGAAAAGGTAGCAGAGTCGAAGGCTAAAAAATAGAAGCCAGGAGGCAGGAAGAAGCAGCAAGTTTATTGAAAAAAAAAGGAAAATGGAGGAAGGAAGGGAAAGCATATGAGGCGGAGAGGAGAGAATGGTCCGAGTTGGCGGTCTGGTGGCAGGGTGCCGATCATCAAAGAGAAGAAAGAAGAGCGGAAAAGCGAGAAGAAGGAGGCCAACACACCGGTCCGACCCCCACCCTACGCTCCTCCACTGCATCATGTGAGTCCCTTCAGGAAAGGTACCCAACAGTGAAAATAGAGAAAGGACAACTTTTCGTAAGTATACCATACCCAACACCCACCGCCTCTGCAGCCAAATGAGTGTTAGATAAAGCCTCAGTCTCAACACAGTCACTAGAACAGACAGATAACGAATCAGCAGTGTCAGAATATCGTGCACTGCCAAGACAAGGCCATCGATAGAATAGTACACACCATACACACACTCCTACCAGGCGAGGATGAAGCGCCCCATGAGCAGCATAAACACCCTATGACCTTGAAATAACACACACACTCAACTACGATAATTTTCCCCTTAATCACCACCAGCTAGGGAGTCAAATACAAATCATTTGGACTAGGTGATGTCCAAGCAATAGTTGATAAAATGCCCCAGTGGCAGAAGGCGGAAGATTGTGGCTAAACAAACTAGATAGTCTTACTGCAGGACAGACTCTGGCGCTTGGAGACTTTAGAGCGGTGGCAGCCAGATGCATGACGGGAGCAGACCTGAGGGAGATTTAGGAGGAGGCTAATACGAGACGCTCTACTGATAACACACCATTTACTAGGGTAAGCACTGACATAGGCAAAGCAATGAGAGAGAAGTATCCATTGCCCAACGTTGCAATGGTTCCAAAATTACAGTTGGCGCCTGAACAGCACCCATGAGAGTTTCTAGATAAATGTAAGGACACGTGGATCAAACACACAGGTGTCCACCCAGGGCCAAAAGGGGTACAAAGGGAATGGTACAGACAGGCGGTGTTAGAGGGTGTTCCAGAGGAAGTTAGAAAAAAAAAAACATTTAGTGTATCACCTCACTTGAGCACAAGACGAAAAGCAAAAGGAGCGGGACACTATTAAAGAGCTTCAGGGTCAATTACTGAAGCTACAACTGAACGAGGCCTGACAAAGAAGGTAAATGACAAAAAGAGAATAGAAAAAAGTGAAGCTGTGAAGGTAATGGTCACTGCTGAGAATAATGATACTCCTGATTTGTTTCCTGTTCCCTCTTGAATAGAAAAAAAGCTGCCCGAGATACCCACCATACGGCAGAGGAGGAGGCTCCGGGGGCTGGCCACAGTGGGGAGGAGAATGGACGAGAGGACGTGGGGGAAGGGGTGGACCGCCAAAGGGACAGCCGGGAGGAAACGTGTGCTACTACTGCAACCAAACAAGACACTGGGTGAAAGACTGTTCCAGTATACCGCAAAGGGCCGAGGTCGAGGCGATCCACCACGCCCAGGCCTGACGCAGGCACTCAATCACCAAGCAGCACCTACAGTATCCAGTATCCCATGGTGAACTGGGATGACTGGGAGGAGTGGGGAACACACCACAGAGAGACCACGACAGCAGACCCAGTGCTGTCTATAAAGTCAATCTATTGGGGAGAGATCTCCTCATCAAACTGGGGGCGTCCACACTGTGTAGCCTGGACAGACTCATAGTGACATTGCCAGCTGAGAACCACAGGGCAATACCTCCTCCAGTCTGTGGAAGAGCAGTATGCGAACATCTACTGGGCTCTGTTGCAACCTGAAACGCCTGAGCACAACGGCATCCTCTCGGCCTACCTGCAGTGGAAACCCTGGATCTCACTGCTCGAGCCCTACATCTCTCCGACCCAGCCCACGTGACCCTCTTCTATGACAGACTGCAAACTGAGTGGTATCAAGACGGGTTCCAAGAACAGCTACAAGGTAAAAGTTGGCAAATACACTCCACCAACATATATGTGGCACCAGAGGGAGTTGCAGCAGCAGTCACACTCACAGCAGATCAACTAGATTGGTATATGATGTCAGAAGAGGCGGTTCCTCACGTCTCACTAGCATTACATCCTAAACATCAGGCAAAAGAACTGGGAGGTGTGGTTAAACACACTCTGGCTCAGACTGATTGGACACTCACACAAATCCCTCATCTTCACTACTAAGCTAAGACATATCACATTGATTGACATGCGACATGGCTAACCCTCACACTCCGCATGGAACACCCCTATCCTGCCAGTAGAAAAGAAAGGGACAGGTAAATACAGAATGGCACATGACCTCAAAACCATTAATAACATCCTTTCTACTACTACGGTGCCCGTGCCTGATCCATATGTGGCTCTGACTAATCTGGATTCATCTCATTCATGGTTTACATGCATTGATCTGGCTAATGCATTCTTTTGTCTCCCATTAGCAGAAGAGTGCTGTGACATTTTTTTCATTTACCTACAAGGGTCGACAGCTGGGGTACACCAGGCTACCACAAGGGTTCACACTGTCACCATGGCTGTTCAAACAGGTCCTCATATAGGCTTTAAGTGACTGCATTCTGCCAGACAACACCACACTCATTCAGTATGTAGATGGTCTCTTCCTGGCGGCACCCACAGCTACTGTCTGTCTTACAGCAACCAGCTCTGTCCTGCAACACTTAGCCAGAAAAGGGTTTAAGGTAAGTAAAGCCAAATTACAGATATCTAGGAAACAGGTTTTATTCCTAGGCAGAGCGATCTTCCAGAAAGGAGCAGGGATGTCTCCAAAAATTGGCTACTGCCACTGAATTGGCCTTAGCAGACTACACGTTGCCATTCTACCTTGATGTTTCTGAAACAGAAGCAGTTGTTAATGGCATTCTGTTCCAGAAAAAAGGGGGAGAAAAAACAGTGCTAATGTACATAACTGCAATAAACAAATCCATCAAACACGAGGCAGAAATGAGGGAACAATGCAGCAGATCATGCAGCAAAGATGGCGGTTGGGTATCAGGTTAAACGAGAACTAATGTGTTCAGAAGAAGAGATGGAACTGAACCAGAACTAACTGACATTATAAGATTGCAAAAGGGGGTCTCACCACAGGAGAAAACGCTCTGGAAAGCCCGAGGAGCTACGGAGGTGGGAGGACTGTGGAGGAGTCCGGATGGACGTCTTATTCTACCCCAGGCATGAGAAAAACAGCGCTAGAGGAGGCGCATGGAGTAGGACACGTGGGAGCGGCACAGATGCTGAGAAACCTGGAGAACTAGTGGCATCCTCACTTGAAAGATATGGTAAAACACTGGGTAAGAACATGTGAACTTTGCACCAAGTACAATGCCAGACCGACCATCAAAACTCGAACCGGGTAAGTATCCTCTCAAAGTATGACCAGGGAAAGAAATTATCATAGATTACACAGATATGATAACCACAGTGAAAGGGTACAGGTATGTGTTGATGTGTGTGGATGTGTATACAGAGTGGCCGGAGGCGTGGCCAACAAAAAGGGAGGATAACAAGTCGGTGATTGAGTTTTTGATTAATCACTACATTCCTCAACATGGGTTCCCAGAGAAATCGATCAGACAATGGGACTCACTTCAAAAATCAAGACCTCCAGCAGGTGGAGACAATGCTAGGGCTGAAACATTCATTTGGCACTGTTTACCACCCGCAATCACAGGGCAAGGTTGAAAGGATGAATCAAACAGATAAGCACAAATTGGCAAAAATATGTGCACAGACTAACCTGACCTGGCTAGATGCCCTACCCCTGGTGCTCATGTCCATTCGAAGCTCCATTAACCAGAGCACAGGGTTCTCTCCTCATGAGCTACAAACAGGGAGAGCTTTTCCAGGTCCCATGACAAAATTGATTGGGATTGGTGAAGACAAACAAAACCTGACCACAAGAGCATATTTTAAAGAACTGCAGGCTTTCGGTTCAGCTTTTGCCAAACAGGTCACGGACCGACACGAGGGGGCGCATGAGGCTTCGTCACCAGAGGTGAATTGGGTCCTGTTGCGGGTAATCAAACGCAAGTGGTCGGAACCAAGGTGGACTGGACCGTTTCAGGTGGTGGAGAGAACTTCGCATGCAGTCCGACTGAAGGGTAAATGAGACACCTGGTACCACTGGAGCCAGTGTGCAGCAGCGGAAGAACCGCAGTGGTCCCTCTTCGAGGTCCACCAGGACCTCCAGGCAGCAAACACAGACCCGGCTGGGTCGGCCGTGAGTCACACACACAAAGGGGCAGAATAATCCCCGTGTGCTGACTAGGTGACAGGGCAGTCTACCCCTGGCACTGAAGAACAGAAGAGAAGACGTCACGGGAGGAGGTGAAATAGCGCTCCTCTCCTGCATGTGGCGTGCCAAGCCACCAACCTCCAAAACAGACACCTCTGAAACCTATGAATATAATAATCAGGGAACAAAACAAATTGACCAAGCAGGTGGTATCACTCATACAGAGAACAGAGTTGATTAAAATCTTCTCATTCAGGTATATTACCAACACTTGTGGGTGGCAGATAAACTTTCCAATTGGGCTTTTCTATATTACATATACGTTGGACGAAATCCGATGGTGAAACGGTAAGATTTGAGAATTTAAGAAGTTAAGATAGCACGTAAAGATGTCCGACTGTCAGTTATCTTTCTTCATTGTTTGTTGGTTTATTGTATGTGTGGCTTTCGCTCTTGCTCTAATAAAACTCTCGCTGTGCGGTCATACCAGACTATAAAGGGGATAAGTTGTGCAGCCTCGTGGCTGCTAGAATTGAGTCATAATTCATTTAATATTGTATCTGTGCTATTTTAAGTGTAAACTGTTGCATAATCAACTTCAAACCATTGACAGGGTAAAGAAAAGAGAAGTGATGTATGGTAATGCTAAATGGCTAGCAGGACTCAGCCTGCTGGCCGTGCTGATTGTAACTTTAATATTACTCTTGTGTGAATCCACTGACAACACCACATTTGCTTTAGAGCCACAAACCCACACCTACCCCTGACATCTCATCCAATGACATTGTAGCTATTGATTATACCACACTAAAACCCCTAGACATAATACAAATCTCCACAGGATACAAAGATAGTAACCTCTGGAGGAGTGGATGACAAAGATGTTTGGTCAGTGGTTTAATTTTGTCACTTATGGTCTCTATTGCTACTTTTGTGGGAATTTTGGTTATTTGAGGATGTTGTTGTGTACCCTGTATTCGAGCTCTCACTGTTAGATTCATCACAGCCACAGTAGAGAAGGGCAGCGCCCCTGTTCCAAGGCACAAGATGCCGTTGTTGCAAAAGATGGACTCTGATGGGGAGGACGAACAGGATAGGGTCATCAGAGAGTTTGAATTTGACATTCGTAAGTGATCTCTTAGTAGAGATCAAAAGGGGGAATTGTGGATTAAAAAATGTTTAACATGCCTTATTCTGTTTTATGCTATATGTTTTATGCTATAGTATTAATGGTATAATTAATAATGTTATAATCATGTAGAACTAGTTGTTTGTCTCAGTACTGCACACTCTGAGGGAGACAGAGGTATCATGCATAGTAGGAGAAGGACACCATATCTCAAGTCACTCTGACCGACAGGAAAAGACACTGATACACCACCCCTCCCCTCTCGCTTGAGTGTAAAGGTGTTGAGACTAGCAACCGGTGTTATCTTAAAGTATATATAATGATGTACTTCCTTGAGTGCTTTAGATCCCACTTGGCGTTTGGCTGAAGCAGACTTGTGTTCTGAGGTGGGATCTCCAAAGATCTTTGTTTCTAAAATAAATAACTCTGTTTTAAGGCTATTTCAACGACTCTGTTTTAACTCTCTCACATCAACCTACTCGGAGAAGCAAGTGGGCTTCAACAGGGTTTTGTTGGGTCTCTCTGTAGCATAAGTTAAATTAGAGAGTCTGGTCTAGATCTGCTATAATTGGCAAGAGTCATGAGACAACTTTTGTTGCAATTTGACGCTATATAAATAAACTGAATTGGATTTGAAAAAGATCCCAAGAGTGTTTTAACCAACTTACGGAGCAATTACAAAGCTACGAGGCTGCATCAATGGTGCACAAACTACATTTTCAGTACTGAATCTGCAACCACTGTCACTGTAAACTGCATATATGCAGTTTTCCAATGAATAGCTTGACAGACATTGCAATAGTAACTGGTGGGCTCAGTGAAGTCTTAATTAGTTCTATACCATTACAGATACAGAATTAATCTAAAATTAAAAGTAGGAAAAACCTCACGATATGTCAAACAATATTTGTTCATGTGCATTTATGTACACATAACACTGAAAAACATTTTTTTATGATCCTTTCAGTCCCTTTCTTAAAGAATTTACAGAGTCAAATACACCAATCAGCCACATCATTAAAACCACTGACAGGTGAAGTGAATAACATAACAGCTGTTTACAATACAATGTTCTAGGGGGAAACAATCAAAAATAGCCTCCCATCAGAAGGCACAGGATGCACAACGAATGGGACCCAAAGGATCCAACATTCCTATGCCGGTGACCACAAACTAGCCCTGGAGGTACTATGTCCCTTCCCCTTACAGCTCATAGCTGTTTTGGCAGCACAAAAGGGACCTCGAAAATATTAAGAAGGTAGTATGTCTCATGTCATGACTGATCAGTGTAAACTTGTCATTACTATTACTAATGCATACCTTTTCATGAGGCCTGCTTGAACCAACAGTTGAGCCAGGTCCTGACTAACAGCAGCACATGGAGAACCCACCATGAAATGCAGGATAACTTCCCAGCGCTCCATAGCATAACGGTCAAGACTCTCGACGTCCCGTGCATGGCGGTCTGGACCTAGAGTGCTGCCCTCATCTGCCCATGCTCTGCCCCTGTGCATCAACACAGCAATGAAGTATTTTACTTATAATGGGATAACTCCAGTTACTATACTGCAATTTCATCTCAAATCTGTCTGGCTGGATTAAAAATAACATTAGAAGACACATTGAAAGATAATAGGACTTTATACAATAACATTTAGAATCCTGGTCTACATTATTAATTAATTAATTATTAATTATCCAACTCCATCCTGACTGGCCATGGCTAAACAGGAAGTGGAAGGAACTTAAACAAAGTGTTTAGTAGATGTGGCTGGTTCTTCACAAACATTACACTAATTAATTTTGTACAAACATTGAAAAGTTGTGTGTACAATACCTTATCTTTCAATGTGAAATAAACAGTTTCTACAAACAAAGCGAATAAGAAGTGTGCTGCAGTCCTGTCAGAAAATGGTGTATTCATGGAGAGCAGACTTACCCGCCAAGCAGGGCTTTCCTCAGGTTGTCTTTGAAGACTGGATTTAAAATGTATCCCTGAAGACCTCCCTGCAGCTGCTGACTATGCCAAAGGCGGAGTCCTGCCAACACTGAGACACATTCATCGTGATCCCTGCAAGTAGATACAAAAGGCAAAAGACTAATAACTACCTGGTTATTACTCTCATTACTCTCAAGTGTATTTATGTTTGTTTTTTGTTTTTCTCCCACTAAATAGGTGATAAAAGTATTTCTAATCCTGAAGGATTATTTACCGTTCAAGCCACAGTTAATGATTTTTTTAGAGGGGTTTTCACCTTCCAAGAACATAATTCTGGTGGTGAGACTATCCCACATATGGATATAATATAGTATATAACAAACAAATCCTACCTTCATGACAGTTATAATATTCAGTGTCTGTGAAAACTGTACCTTTTATATATTATATATATTTCTTTCCTGAGGCTTAGACAGAGGTGTCATACGTAGACTGATAAATTTATCATACATACAGAATGTATACAGTAGGACTGAAACAGTAATTTAATTTTAAATTGGAATTTAATTGGAAGTTTATAAATTGTATGTTAATACTCTAAAACAGACTTTATTTTTCTGTAAACTAACAACTAAAGAAAATTGTGACATTTTTTAACAGTGTTTCCTGTCATAATTAAAACACTTTTAAGGTAAAGTTTTGTGGTATTAAGTACCTTGATTTGTTAGAAATTGAATTTCAGTGGATTAATGTAAAACAAATAAACTTTTTTTTTTAATGTGGATTGTTCATATTGTACTCAACATCTGCTCTGCATAATAAAGTTGGAGTTGACACTAATAACAATCTGATTTATCAAATTAGTGCAACCGTCTACTGAATTCCTTTGGAATGAACTAGCAAACATGAGTTTGATACATTTACGTTTTTTTTCCTGCTATGAGTTACATTCATGAAGTTATCACAGGCTGCTGACTCACTTTTTAGTACCACAGCAACCCATGGCCTCATATCACATCCACATTGTGAGGCATGCAGATTTTACATTTGTAAAGTGAAGATGAACAATTGTGAAGTACTGACTCACCTCTGACTATCTTTTTTTACCCACAATGCCACTGCTGCTTGGGGGAGAGGCTGATCCAGGAACAGCATTCGCATCACATAATTCTTAGCCAGTGAGGGAAGTTCCCTGTAGGACATCAAACACATTGTAAAATATATATATGTCCATTTCTACAACATAACTGTACAGCATGTGTTGTAGTAATCATACCTGTAAACAGCCAGACATGTTGCTGGATGGTTAAACAGTCTGTCCAAAATCTCAGGACTTAATTCTCTCAGGTATTCATGCAAGTTCTTACACTGCAGTTGGACACGCAACTTCATTGTCTACTAAAATAAAGAAGGATGTAATTGAATCCACCGCGACCATAAGCTTAAAAGTCGTTCCCACTAATAAAATTATTAGAATATGTATATAAAAAAGGATAATTTACCGTAAGGACGAACAAAAATTTCGACAAACTCTTGAGTGTAAAATTATTTTATCTTACAAATTATCTCCATTATTGTCATGCAGTAGTTCTTTTTTGCTAAACCGCCATGTTACCTGGTCATGTGATCTTATTACGAGCGTTCTTACTGGTCTTGTTGTTCTTCAGCAATTTAAATGGCGATCGTTGTACAACTTTAAGGGTAGTACCGCCACCTGCTGAACGGAAATTGGACAGTGGGGACTTGGATCTATGCCCTCTGAATATAGAAAAGTGAAAAAAAATATTCTTCATAACTGGCTTGCTTGACGAGTCAGATCTGCGCAGAATCGATAAAGTCAATAAGACATGTGTAGTAATAATTGTTCAATAATCCTTACTTGTACTACTACCAGGATCAGTACCTACATACTTAGTCCCTGAAACAAATCTGTACAATAATTAATCCATCCGCTAATCATAATTTGTGGGACTCTAGTGTAAATAGTCTTTTTCTTTTCTGTACTGTATAAAACTGCAGGTACTTGTCTTCTGCGTATTTATTCTTTCTGTATGCACACTTATTCTTTTTGAATGCAGGTACTTGTTTCCTGTGTATTTATTCTTCCTAAATGCACATCCTTCCCTTATCCTTGCACGCTTTGCACCCTCTTTATCCTGTTTGCTGCTGTAATACTATGGGACTATTAGTCCCAGCTATGGGACTAATAAAGGATTATCTTATAATCTTATCTTATCTTATTTTATTTTTTTATTACAACATAAAAAAAACATACAATTGCTACAAGATGATGACAATACAGTTGGCAAAGGCACAGGAAAAGCCAGGGTGAATAAATGTTAATAACCAAACAAAACTTAGAGTAAAAATATATAACAGAAACTAAAGACAAGTAACAACAAAATAATAGCTGATTACACATTACATACCAGTACTAAACTTTTCACATATATTCATTGTTTTTAAAGCTTTCTTATTTTCAAGTGGGGCAAGGGACTGCAGATATAATTCAAAGCTCTTGTCGAAAACAGAAAAAATACGCTTATCTCCAGCAAACTTAGCTTCATGAATGTGGAACTTTACGTAGAGTAATAACAGATTAATAATAAAAACCTTATCTGGATTTTCCTTGTTATCTGAGAGAAATCTGAAAATAACATGTTCATAATACAGTTTAAAGTTCATATGCAATTTATCAGAGATACATTTTGATAAATCTTTCTACAGTCTGTGTAGGTACAATGCCAAAATAGGTAGGCCGCTGTTTCAAGGATTCAAGGAGCTTTACTGTCATTTCACACATGTAGAAACATGAGGTGGAACGAAATTAGTTTCCCCGGTCCCGGTCTAAGCCCAATTATCCAACAAAATAAATATAAACAATGCTATACAAATATATACAAAAAAGCAATCAGAATAAAAGATATAAACATCAGAATAAAGTAGTGCAAATGACAGTAGGGCAATGAGATGAGTGGTTCAAGAGTTCTGTGCAAATGGCTGCATTGTGCTAAATGTTCCATGGGTGGTTGTCGGGAGGGTTGTGGGGGTGTGTGTGTGTGGGGGGTGTGAGTTATGAGGTTGGCAGCAGGGGCTACAGAGGACCTCCAGAGTTCAACAGTCTCACAGCTTCTGGGAAGAAGCTGCTCCTCAGTCTGGTGGTCCTGCTCTTGATGCTTCACAGCCTCCTGCCTGAGGGGAGAGGGGCAAACAGTTTGTGTGAGGGGTGGGTGGGGTCCTTCATGATGCAGGAGGCCCTTTTCCTGCACCTGGAGGTGTAAATGTCTGTGGTGGTGGATAGGCTGTGTCCCACAGTCTTCTGTGCAGCTTTCACCACCCTCTGCAGAGCCTTTTTCTCTGCTGCAGAGCAGCTGCCGTGCCACACAGTGATGCAGGAGCACAGGACGCTCTCCACCACACATCTGTAGAAGGATGTCAGGACTGAGCTCCCCAGTCCAGCATGCCTCAGCCTCCTGAGGAAGTAGAGGCACTGGTGTGCCTTCCTGATGAGGCAGGAAGTGTTGTGGCTCCAGGTGAGGTCGTCTGTTATGTGGACGCCCAGGTACCTGAAGCCGGAGACCACTTCAACCACTGTCCCTCCGATGAACAGGGGAGGAAGGGGGAGATGTCTGCCCCTTCTGAAGTCCACGATCATCTCCTTGGTCTTTTTCACGTTGATGCAGAGGTTGTTCTCTCTGCACCAACCCTCCAGGCGTTCCACCTCCTGCCTGTAGTCGGCCTCATCGCTGTTGGCGATTCATCCAACCACAGCTGTATCATCCGCAAACTTCACAATGAGGGAGCTCGGATGTTGTGCTGAGCAGTCATGTGTTAGCAGGTTGAACAGGAGGGGGTTCAGCACACAGTCCTGGGGAGAGCCGGTGCTGAGGGTGATGGGGGAGGAGGAGATGACGTGGATCTTCACTGTTTGCGGCCTGTCCGTCAGGAAGTCCAGGACCCAATTGCAGATTGTGGAGCTCAGACCGAGAGCACTGAGCTTGTGGATCAGTGTCTGTGGAATGATTGTGTTGAAGGCAGATGTAAAATCCACAAAGAGAAGGCGGACATAGGAGTCTTTATTCTCCAGGTGGGTGAGAGCTGTGTGGACCACAGAAGATATGGCATCCTCTGTGGATCTGTTCTGTGGATCTGTTCTTCCTATATTCGGGTTGTATAAAATAAAAAGAACAACTGACGTCAGTGTCATTCTTAGATTTTTGCATGAAATGCTTTACGGGGTAAATTTTATATAATATTTTAAGATTCCTCTAACTTTGTTAGTAATTATATATTTATGTGGCAACAACAAGATCTTTGCCCAATACTGACATTAAATTTAGCCCAACAGATGGTCACATAAGGTTTCGTTTAGATTTCATTTAAGAAAAGTTCACGGATGGCTCTATTATTATTTTTATATGACCCGAAACAGATTTTGCCACAAACAGTATTGAGTGGATTTACAACAGAGACAGAAACAGTACACAGTTGAGAGGAGCCTCTATGTAAATTTATAACACCCACAGGAATGGAAGTAATTACCTGATAAAATTCTTTTACTGTAACAGGAAAATCAAACTTTTGTATAAACTCCTCATAGCACACTGGGTAGCCATCTGAAGTTAACATTTGAGCAACTGTATAACTATCTCTTTCAAACCACTGCCTAAAGAAGAAGCTCTTTTTGCTATATAATATGGCTCTGTTGTTCCATAGATAATATTTTGTGGGGAGAAATTGTGTTTGTAGATTAGTTTTCATTCGAGTAAGGTCTGTTTATGAATTTTAAGGGTATTTAAGGGTACAGAATAGGAAGGCCGCCAATTTGATTAAATACAAAATTAGGAATAAAATTCCACAGAGATTAATCATTTTTTAAAAAGCACATTAACCAATTAATCTTAAATACATTGGTTAATGATGCAAAGTCCAGAAAATCAAGACCTCCATTCTCTCGAGTACTGACTACAACCGATTTTCGGATGTAATGTATTCTGTTCCTCCACAAAAAATTAAACAACATTTGATCCATTTTTTGGATTGTTTAACTGTCCAAGGCCAGAGAAGATGAGGCATAAATAAGCCGAAAGATTCCCTCAGCCTTGGACAGGAGCACACACCCCTCAAAGACAAGTCTCTTTGCAACCACTGATTAAACCTGCTTTCAGCCTTTTCTCTTCTGGGCTCAAAATTCAGAGAGCATCTCTAGATTTCTGTCCATCTTGATTCCGACTTACTCTGACACGCACGCGCGGGCAACGATCTTCACGCGAGATCGAAGCGTCTTCACTTTTTGGGACGTGCGGTATGGCGGCTACTGCCTGCAGTTCACGCTCTCGTTTTTATTGGGAGTGGTGGACAGTGGCATGCTCGGTGCGGCGATTGCTTTTGATTTAATCAGTACATATTAACAGAATTTCTCATTGAAATACAATTTGGAAACAGTTTCATTAAATTTAATATTGAATATTCATATGCATTACATGTACTTTAATTTTAATCTATTGTATATATATATATATATATACACACACATATTTTTTTATTCGTATATTATTGGCTGAAAGATAAACTGAATGGATGTAAATTTTGCTAGTCGTCCGAAACATTTTATTTGTATATACACACACTTGAAAACAACGCGGGGTCTAGTGGAAACAGGCAGTATTTAGGACAACAAACACAGTGGTGTGAAGGACCCGACTATATAAGCCATTGTGGGCGAAGTTCTCAGTCTCTGGGTGATTGGTTTGTACGCGGAGCGAGGTGAGTGTGAAGTCAGTCCGAGGTGTAAGAAACTCTAAAATTCCATTGGAAACATCGCGAGGTCAATACAATACACCGCGTTAAAAGACTTTTACGGCGCATGCAGCAGGCATTTGACGAACTAGGACGAACAGTATCATCTTAGGTGGATCTTTCTTTCTCAGCACGTGGTATGGCGACAAGATCACACTTGCCGGAGGAGAAAAAAACAGCAGAATTGGAAGAAGTACTTAAATCGTGTGCTTATTTAAGATTACAAAGTATTAGCACCAAAATATACTTGGTCTACTCAACGTGAAATATTCATTACGGTGAATGTCACATCAGAATATTAATGGATTATAATTACTGATGTCTTAATGTTTTGGTCACAATATTGAAGCTGTAGTTTCCCTTTGTATCAGTAGTTCTATTTGAAACATTCCCTCCACATGTATTAATAAGGCATACATAAAAATTCTCTCTTGTGTTTATGGTTGAAGAGTTAAATTCTTGAAATTGCATCGATTCCTTTTCAGTCATTAGATATTCCAGAATATGTGAATATGCTATTTTTTTATTTCACAAGTTACGGTGCTGAATGCAAGGTGTTTCCAACTTCCTACTTCACTGTATATGCACTGAAAGCTACAAGTTTCCATGTCCAACATTGTGTAAGTCTTGAACAGCAGTTAAATGTGGAATTTCAGATCTTTAGATCATTTTCCTCTCCCTAATAACCTGAATTATCAGGGGCCCAGGTGTTCTCATTGGTATCTACAGATGTGAATGTCCATGTGCAATCAAAGTGTCTTCTCAAAGATGACTGAATTTCAGTGGCAGTTTTCACTGTTTATTTAAACTGATGTAGTTTTATTTGAACATGTCTTCATGAGACTTAAAGGCAACCTGCATGAATCCTAGATTCTTTGTATGATGGTTATTTTCATTGTCAGTTCATCTTATTTCACAATTAATCATGTAGTTTTTAAAATGTAAAGAATTTCTCATCAGGCTTCATTGTCAGTTCATCTTATTTCACAATTAATCATGTAGTTTTTAAAATGTAAAGAATTTCTCATCAGGCTTCCAGCATGGCATCTTTAAATTGCTTCTTTTGTCCAACCATGCAGTCGGAAGACTCTTACTGTCATAAATGCCAAAGATCAAATGACAAAGAACAAGTGGTAATTTCATTATCAAAATAGTTGGCAACTAATTTTCTTTCTCTGAACTAATAATTGCAGCTCTACGTTTTATTGCAGTGTCATGGAAATAACCTGTTCTGTTGTTTCAGATCACAATAAAAGTGGCTGCAACTTCTACCTGATGCCCCTCAGAGTACTGAAAGAAGACAGTTTCATCCCAAACTACTGAATACTGTATTCTTTCCTTCAGTGAGCAGATTATAGCGTCAAGCCAGGAGCTAATGGTGAGTGTCAGGGTCGAATGGCACAGAATGATGGCCCATGAAAATCAAGATGCTGCTATGATGATTCACAAGACTAGAGTCTCTGATTATACTATGAAGCTCTTTCACAGTGCACTGAGCATGCGTGTTACTGATTTTCAGTGCAAGCTGCAAAAATTAGAGCTGTTCTGATACTGTTCTATGTACCCACCAGGTTGTTAAACTGAGGCCGTTAGGCGGAGACTCCTATTTTAGGTAAGTCTGGGATCTAAAAGCCACTGTTCCATGCTCCTGTGGAATGATGATTTCATAGACTAGAGTCTCTGAGCAAAGCATGAAGTTGTTTTCACAGTGCACTGACCACACACCTTACCAGTGATAATGCTATATTTTAACCTATTTACTTCAAGTTGTATCACTGTTGGCCTCCCCCCAAGTTATTCTTAGTAGTTTTACTACCTCCAACACTTTTTATTCCACATCATAGTGAATATTAATTGGCAGATACCAGAAACTTAAGGTGGCTAATCTATACAACATGTCTGCTTTCATGGAACTTGATTACTAAAGCTGAGCTCTTTATTTTCTCATTTGGTCATAGAATGAGTCTGCTCTTCAAGTCTAAACTGAATATTGGGTGTCCAAGGACCTCCAGAAGAACAAAGTTTGCAGATGCATGAATAAAGTGAGTGGTGATGACAATCACAGTTCAGACATTTTGGGTTAAGACGTGTTTATGTAAACTGTTATGCTGCTGTCAGGAAAGATAGCTGTGAATCTCCTTCCAATTTTTCATTGGAAGGAGATTTTGGTATAAATTACTGAGAATGGGTAATGCTACTGTTTTAAACAGAAAATAAAATACAACTTCATATAAAAAAAATTCATCAATGTGAAAATGCAAGTATTTCATCTGAAAACAACTGGATAAAGCAGTGATTGCAGCATCTTCAGGTCTTTAGCCAAATCTTTTAGAGAGCCAGAAGATGTTGTCTTTACATTTTCTACATATCTCCACAGACTGCATTGTGGACGAACTGCTGTTCAAGCAAGTCTTGAACAGCAGGTAAATGTGGAATTTCAGATCTTGAGGTCACGTACCTCTCCTGAATAACCCGAAATATCAGGGGCCCAGGTGTCCTCATTGGTATCTACAGATGTGAATATCCATGTGCAATCAAAGTGCCTTCTCAAAAATGTTTGGCCTGTTGAGCCCAGGCCAAATTGCCCCCCAGGGGGACAACAAAGTGTCTATCGATCTGAATTTCAGTGGCAGTTTTCACTGTTTATTTGAACTGATGTAGATTTAATTTGAACATGTCTTCATGAGACTTAAAGGCAACTTGTATGAATCCTAAATTCTTTGTATGATGATTATTTTCATTGTCAGTTCATCTTATTTCACAATTAATCATGTAGTTTTTAGAATGTAAAGAATTTCTCATCAGTCTTTCAGCGTATCATCTTTAAATTGCTTCTTTTGTCCAATCAACCAAGGTTGGAAGGCTCTTACTGTCATAAATGCCAAAGAACAAATTTCATTATCAAAATAGTTGGCAACTAATTTTCTTTCTCTAAACTAATAATTGCAGCTTTATGTTTTATTGCAGTGCCATGGAAATAACCTGTCTGATGGTGAGTGTCAGGGTTGAATGGCACAGAATGATGGCCCATGAAAATCAAGATGCTGCTATGATGATTCACAAGACTAGAGTCTCTGATTATACTATGAAGCTCTTTCACAGTGCACTGAGCATGTGTGTTACTGATTTTCAGTGCAAGCTGCAACAATTAGAACTGTTCTGATACTGTTCTATGTACCCACCAGGTTGTTAAACTGAGGCCGTTAGGCGGAGACTCCTATTTTAGGTAAGTCTGGGATCTAAAAGCCACTGTTCCATGCTCCTGTGGAATGATGATTTCATAGACTAGAGTCTCTGAGCAAAGCATGAAGTTGTTTTCACAGTGCACTGACCACATACACCTTACCAGTGATAATGCTATATTTTAACCCATTTACTTCAAGTCATATTACTGTTGCCCCCCCCAAAAAGTTATTCTTAGTAGTTTTACTACCTCCAACGCTTGTTATTCCACATCATAGTGAATATTATATTATTATATAATATTGGCAGATACCAGAAACTTAAGTTGGTTAATCAATACAACATGTCTGCTTTCATGGAACTGCATTGCTAAACTTAAGGCTTTGGCTCCAAAAAATTGTAAAAACAGATTTTATAGTTTAACCTTGGTGTAATTCAAACATACAGGCAAGTTGTTTTATTTGCTGAGTTCATTACATCTGATTTCTGCTGCCACTTCAGCACAAGGGTGTGAAGGTTGTCATTTGCCTGAAAAACTCTTAATGTTCAAAGTATGATTGCAGTAAATGGGCTGAAATGGCTGAAACCTCAGAACACTGGTGTGGTCTGTGAACTTGCCTTTTTTGGACATGTGGAGGTATTGATATGAATTTTGAATTTTGTAGCTCATGCACACACTGAGAAAGGAGCTGACATGATATCTCCAGTGCTGTAAGTATCAACTTCTCTTGACGTAAGGCCTCATTTGGATGGGATTAATCTTTCATGGTTTGTTTTTTAATTTTGCAGCTTATTCCCTGAGCAATGAGGTCTAGGTTTTAAATCATGTGACCAAAGCCACATTTGGTCTTGGAGATAAATTTGTGAAATGTCCAGTTTGTCTTTACAGGACTTTTACATTTTGTCTGAGTTTGGTCAATGATGATGCAGTTGTTCGGTTCTCCTGATCTTAACTGAAGTCTACTCGCAGCGCACTGAGACACTCAGACAGTTATAAGAATGAGTGGAAGCCAAACCTTGGTGGCGAAATGGCAGAGTTTTGTCTTGTCAAGTAAGACCTTGGGAGACCAAGCTGGATGACATTTGGACATGATGAATGGCCTTGGTCATTATTGATGGAACAGTATTAGGGAGCTTTGCAGTTTCCTTGCAGAGTTTGGGCTCTGCAGCTCTGTCAGGCCCTTTGGGAATTGCAAATTTTTCTTTGTGTTATATTTACCATTAGAATCACAGAATTTTTTCCTGTGCCTTTTGCATTGAATTACTTAGCCCATCATCTCCTACATTTTTGGTCAGTTTATGCACTGCATTTTCAGACTGTCCTCTGCACACAGCCAACTAAATTTTTAAATGATCAAAAACTGGGTCCACAGTGGATCAAAATGGACTGTAAACAGATAAGTCAAATACTCACTCAATCTCCAGTCTTCATGAAAATGGTGCTTAAAATTCATGGTATATGTAGTGGACAAAATTTCAAATTTTTTTCTCAAAATGAATTTTTGTCAATATTTTGAATTGTACCGTCATGTAAACTACTGTAGTCAGTTAGAAATTGAATATTGTAAAACATCAGTTTCTCACCTATGGATTGCTCAGTCTTTAAAAAAAAAATAAAAATAAACAAACAAACAAACAAACAAAAAAAAACCCTCATCCTGTTAGTTGCTTGTGTCATAGTGTAAAATCTTACTTGGCAGGTAGCTCAACCAGAAGGGTCTGAGCCCTGGCTGATGCAGAAAAATGTGTACCTATTCTGTCAGTGTGCTCAGGACCCCCTACATGTTTAAGGTGTTTTGCTCCTCTTTGGCACCTGACTTAAACAATCAGCTCGTTATGAAGCTGTGCAGAAGCCTGATAACAACCCATTCATTTTAATATAGTGTGTTGGAGGAGGGAAGCACGTAGAGGATTCTGAGGGTCAGGACTGAGAAACTCTGGATTAGAGAGACATGATTTAAAACACTTTTTTTTAAAAATAATTTGTAGATAATTCTGGTCTAGGTTGTTCTGCTGTTGGACACTCATGTTTATCCTAACCATGTGTGAAACCACCTCATAATTCTATAATTTACTTTACAGATGTGACAATTGTGAGCTTGGACTGCTTCAATGATGGTCAACATTAAGTCATCAAGGAAATGGAAGCATATTTAAATGTTGGACACAATCCCATCATTTTCATTTAAATGAGTTGGCCTGTGAAAACAGGTTTTGACGACTTGCTTTAATTCTTGTAAGAACATTTTAAATAAATGTTTGATTCACAATGACTGTATGCTTTTTTCTTTTTTCTTTTTTTTTTTTTGCTTTTATTCAGTGGTGAGAGGTTGATTTAAAATTTTTAGCTAAATGATTTGTTGGGGCATGATTTGCTTGCAGGTAGAATTAGTGTCTGACTAAAATTCATGGTGATTGAGAATCTTCTGTTGGTTTTTAGTGAGATTGTAACAACGCCAACATGTTAAATTTTAGATACAGTACTAGTATTTTTTTTTTTTTTTTTTTTTTTTTTTTAAAGAATAGGTTGAACTTTATACGCAGACTAGGGTTGAAAATATGATTGGAGATGTGCTTATTTAAAATTAGTTTGGGTACTTTCATACTGTCAGTGCAAACCAGTGGTATCGAACTGTTGATACTTGGATGCTGTTGACAAACACTCTGTAATCCAGTGCACTTAGTTGCACTATAGATGACTTTACATGCAAAATATTATCGAATACATTTCATTGTAGTACATGAATTAAGCAGCTATTTAACTTATCAGCACTTTGCCCAGCAAGCTGCTCCATCAATCCAGTGAACCAAGGATGAAATTTTGATTTCAGAGGTGGGGGACACACAATTATTTTTAATAAAACTCTAATCAATAAAACTAATACACTTTACAAGATTATTGAGAGCTTTGTAAATGTTGAGGGGGATCTTGAAGTGGATATGCTGATTTATTGGAGCCAGTAAAGGTGTTGTAGGATGGGTGTAACGCATTTCTTTGAGTAACTTACACTTTGACTTCTAAAGAAGTCTCTTATGACCACTTTCGTGTTTTTAGACATCCTGGCTACGCCTAATTACCAAACACACATACATACACACACGCACCCACATTCGCACACTGACACCGATTCAAACGTTAACGTAAAAGAAACCTCTGATACTACAATCCTTTTAGCTGATGTGACCCAGGCCAGGCAGAACAAACGCCCAATTTACAGTAGCAGATTAACAATGACTCCTGACAGCAGACCGGTGTGCAAGCAAGGTGGAGTGACAGCAGGGACGGCCAATCATACAAGAAACGGCAGAGCCAATCGAGGAGCTTGTGAGCGGTCTAAACTAAGGGAAACAGGCTTCAGCTTGAGGGGCCGTTTTCCGCTTGGTCCTAGTGCTTTACGCGTCTCTGTTTACTATAGCGTAACATTGCTAAAAAGTGCAGGGGACATGTCCGTGCAGTGAGCATAAGGCAACTTTAAGGGACAGTTGGCGTTATGAATTTAGTGACTTCGATACATAGAGTAAATGGTGAATGAAAGAGTGCATTCACATTTTATCATACGGCAGACATTACCGAAACGGCATTTCTGACTTGTAACTAACTGTTGGCAAATCAGATCTTTACAGTCGTCAAATACACAGTACTGTATTGTGTACCTGGTTGGTGCTGCTGCAGAGGTGAATGAAAGTAGTTCAGACCATAGACATATGTCTATGGTTTAGACTACATGGTTGCATTTGTACACAAGCGAAATAAGCACGAGTCTTTGTGTTTAACAAGATTTGTGTAGGGACAAACCATAGCACAAGGATAGTAGCATGGACTGATGGTCAGTTTTATTTTGAAGGCTGAAGCCGAACCGGTAGTCAGCGCTCATTGTTCTCGTCACTGGGAAAACGTTTCAGTCGTCGCGGCAGGCAGACTAGTTGTTTAGCTTGCTAGTAGTTAGTGGTACTTGTTGCCAGTTAACTCGGACTGGAACTTTACTTTGTGAAGACCTTGATGTATTAATGACACAGCAACTGCAAGTTTAGGACCTTGGTCTGAGTGTCAAGATATTTTATTAAGTCGGGCTAACTATGATCTTACAAACTCAAGCTAACATTCCTGAAGGTGAGCATGAATCCATTGTCAGTTTAGTTAGCATACTTAAGACACCTAAAGCTGGGAAAATAAAATTTTTTTCTCGAAATTTGGTAGTAAACGTATAACCATCTGACGAGCTTAATTTGTAAAAACCTGCAGGGTTGCCAAATCAAGTAACCCTATCAATACCAAGCTAATGTGAACATTGATATTGACGTAGAATACGGAAGATTTCATGCGTAAACCAACTGTAATTTTCTTTTTTTTCCAATTTCCAGGTATGAGGAGTGGACAAGTGTGTTTATGTGGAGACTGAAATTTTTAAAAAGACTTCTCAAGCACAAGTTAACGATAACGATAGTTTACTTACGTTATTGGCCCTTAAACGTTGGTCAACACAGCCTACTCACTTCTAGCTAGCTCCAATGGTTGCCAGGTTAAACAGGAGTTGTGTAGACTAAAGAATTTACATTAATGTTTTCATTAAGGGAATAGTAATATCCGGGGGAGTCACCCCTTTTTTTCCCATTTAAACACATCCACGGATGTATCTGTGCTCTGTAGACGTCCAGACCTGATATCTTGAGAAGTATTACAACGTCACACCTGAACTGGCAGTGTATGCGTGCCTTTACAGTAAGCTCACAGATCTGCCTGACCAGAGGAGCTGAGAACTGTGACTGAGGGTTTCAATTCAGCTTCAACAAGTGCATTGTGAAAGTATGACAGCTGTTGTGGGAAGAGCATGGGGGTGGGTGCGTTCATGGAGCAGCTGTGTATCAGAAAAAAACACAGTGGTGATTGCCAAGGACCAGAAGCATGATGGTGGCAGTCAGGTTCTCAGGAGATGGACTTCTTGGATCTGGGGACTGTGGAAACATCAAAGTGACCAAAGTAGTTTAGTAGAGGAGTATTGGGAGGCTCAAGAGAAGCTTCAGCCCATGGAAATTGAAGATCTTGGTGCAGGGAAACAGGAGACAGAGGCAAATTTAGAGCAGTTTTCTAAATGGTGGAAATACATCCCAACTTTTTATCTTCTGTGGCCAAGAAAAACAGAGCAAAGGCGAAGGAAATGTGATGTTGGGAGTGGAGTTGTTTGGGACCATGACATTGATGAGGACTTTTCTGACTATGATACACCTCCTCCATCTCCTACACCTCCATCTTCTAAGTTGACATCTCCTTTTCGACTCTTTGCGCACAGCTGGAAGATGGAAATCCTGCCAGAGCACCATGAAATCTGTTTCAACTTTCTACGCCACTTGTTTGACCTGTTTGTTGTTGGCTTCCTGTGGACTGTGTCCCCCCCTGCCAAGGTGCTCCTGGAGTTGTTGGGGGTCCAAGGAGCACTGAGGCTGTGGTTTCATGGTATGGCAATGTTTTTTGTCTCCACAGTTGGAATGGCAGGCTTACTCTGGTTGATCCAGGAGTATCTCCCTCAGTTTGCTTTGATCTATGGCATCATACAGGCATTAGTAATCTCTGTCAGTGTTCGACAGAGTGTGATTCTCAGCGTGGAGGAAGGAAAAGAAGAAAAGAATGAGGAGAGCAAGGAGACTGATGTAATGAAAGACCCTGTGGATCACAAAGAACAGCTTATGTCTGTTAAAAACAAGATGAAGATAAGTTTAACCTGAGGTAAGTCCCTTTATACCTCTGATGGGGCATTACTTTTATCATCCAGAAGAAGTTACCAAATATGGATATTTTCTCTCTGCCAGGTTGCATTAGTATTTTGTTTCTTTGACTGCTTAAGTTCAACTGAAATTTCCAAAGATCAACCCGAACATCCAAGAAAAATTGAACAAATAGGAGTGACAAGGTAGGCCGCTGAAGCTGTAGTATTGTAGTTGTAGGTAGCTTGGTTCAGGTAGGCTTTATCAAAGGTTCAAAGCTGAGGCTGACATATCTATCAGGGAATGCTGTTGCCATGAGGCGGTGTACTTGGACTAGCAGTATTTCAGTGACTGGCCATGTGTCAAAGTAACATCACCATGGTTTACAGTGCAGAAACATTGTTGTATTTTTTCCTATAGTTTTAATTTTTTCATTGATAACTGTATAATATAGATTAAACTATGCAACTATCTATATAGTAGTTAAATATTTACGCCTTTACCAACTATAGCAGAAAAAGGGATTAGGGTTAAAAGCTGTCATCTCAGGTTTTCTAAGTGTAGCCATGTGCACATGCATATGAAAGGGGAGTTATTTGTGGCATATGACCAATTGCAAGATTGGACAAATCTGCTGGCAGCAGTACAGTGTGTTTTGCAAACAAGAGCAAAATATAAATAGATAAATATGAACAAGCTGAACATAATTTAGGTTAAAAGCAAGAAAGTTGTAGCTGCCGAACACAGGAAGGACAACTGTTTCAATGTCAATGCATGAATCAGTGGGCTTATAATATCACTGCCCCATCATTACAGCCCTGACAATATTTACGTTTGTATATTTTATTAAATTAATGTGTTTAGATGTGTTCTTATGGTGTTTAGGCAGTGATATTTTACCTTTTATTCTTTCAGCAGCCCCAGCATTGTCAAAAGGAAATTGGACCCAATTAATAAACATAAATCAAAGTGACAAGTGAGCTTACTGTCATAGCCTATAAATGCAACAAATAGAAAGTTTTAGTGTGTTCTCTCTGTTGTAGGATGATGATTTACCCAAGAATGTCATGTTTTCAGTCCAGTTTCTTTGTGAACAGCATTATAGGAAAACTACCAATTTTTTTAAACTTCTTTTAGCGTTTAGCATAATAATAATAGTTTTGATATAATCCCCATAAATTTAAATATAAACAGGTAGAAACACAAATAATTTTTCAGTTTTACAGAATGAGTATTGGATTCATCTGTGGGTTTGCCAGTCCTCTTCAGCTTACAAAGGCAATGGCGGTCGAGCCCACACCTCTGCACAACACTGCAAGAAAGTTGCTTAGAGGGGCGTGGAATCATGAGTGACAGCATAACAGAGAAGGCTGAGGACCTTCCTCTATCACATTGCCTTCAGGGAACATAGGCACTGTGAGAAGTATGACTCCACACTTTAAATACACCATATCCACATTATGGACAGTGGGGGAAAAGAACTCACACCATTGTAAAGTTGTGTTTATCAAGCCATTTTAAACCAAACAAACAACCATTTACAGAGTAAGAGCAATAAACTATGCCAGATTGCACAGCTCAACAGCCACACTATAATGTTTGACTTCTTCCATCCCTGAAAGTCTCGCAATAACATAAACTAACCGATCAAGGCAGGGATGAGCCCACCTCTGCGTTAGGATACTGTTTACTCAATTTCTGTTGCATAACATAACTACCACCCTTGTGTGAGTGTGAATAAGTAACTTTTCACACTCAAAAAGTTATTTTCTGTTTTGACCCTGTCAAAGTAAAGGTCATCAGAAATGTTGCTGCTTGTTCTTTGAGATGTACTGTTTTCACATTCAATTTGTTTTGTGTGAAACACATTTCAGTAAAACAAAAAAGACATTAAACTAAAAAAATACAAAGACATTAAACTACAGTATTTTGAAAACAAGAAACTGTAGCATTTTCTTATCTTCACATTGACAAGACAGAACACTGAATATTTCTTCAAGAAATGTACTCTTCAGAGAGTTAAAATTATGAAAACTAAAATGGTTTGAAAGATAGTGATCTTCCTTGGTGTAGTCTTCTGTACTCTAATTGAGTGTCAATGCGTTCATATTTTACCTGTTGTGCTTGAACTTCAGGGGTGCAGCAGCAACTTAGAGGAACTACCATCATTGTCAGTCAGCTGGGTTTTTCAATTTAGCTTTTTATTGAGAGTTGTGTCTTTTTCACAGATGGTGAGAAGTTGCTGTCTATTCAACCAGCACCAACATCCACTTTCAACCAAACCTCCTCCTAGTGTTTATCATCACAAAGGTGGGACTGTTGCACTGCACCACTCGCTTCTGCAGTGTGACTTAAGGGTTGTATTGCACACTCATTACAAACTCCTAGAATTTGTACTTATGTCACTTTGTATTCAACACTATTGATCAGCATTTTATATAGGTCTGTCCTCACTTGATCTGAATGTTCTACTACTATTGTCAGTGGGATCAGAAATGATGTCTGTCAGGTCAAAAAATAGAGATACCAGTATGCAGACTCTTTTGCATTTGATCTTGTTTCCAATTTATTTGTTGTCCTGTGGGACTGGTTTTCTCAGGATCTACTGTGAGTCTCACTGGTGAATTCTTAGTGAGAAGAAATTAACAAATATGAACCCTGAATAGCCACATACAGCCTGGATTAGCTGAAATTATACGTATGATCATCAAGAGGAAAGAAATTGAAACAGCTACATCAACAAAAAAAAACAGTAACTGCATGGCTCAGAGACAGTACTGTTTGGTACTGAGATAAGAACAAAACACTCAGACAGGAGCACTAGTGTGCTAGAGCACAAGTATTCAGCAAAGGCACACAAGACACAAACTTTAGCATAGGGACACCATGATCTATTTAATTATATTCATCATCCACAATCTCTGTTGCAATCTCTTCTCTTGGACTTTAAATGCGCTGTGGACCATAGCTTGACTTGGAATAGCCTATGAATTTCTTTATTTGCACCAATTAAAGAGTATTGTAAACATTCTTTTTCCAACATGCTACTAGCTGTAACTCTTGTTGCATTATTTACGATATATCATCCAAATGCCACATCAAGTAAATTATCACTATTGGTTTACACAAATTTACTAGTCAATGATGTTATGTCAAGTTTGGAAACTGAACTAAGAGGACATTAACTACTGTAGTCTCTATTATTTACCTGAAAAGTAAACCATCACATTGCCTGCCCTTACTTAAGAACTGCAAAATATTGCAGGGCCCCTGCAGTCAAGTGGATAAGAATTGCTTTGTGAGGGAAGAATTATAAGGCCATGAGTAACCTGTTCCCACATTGACTAAGACAGTTTTAGAGCAGATACTGGTGATTTCAGGTTCAAACTACCAGCGTTCACTCTCTGTGGGAAAAGTAAAGTACACATCAAGTGAATTTGCAGTAGTAAGGTTTTATCCACCTGTTGAGTGATATTTTAATCAGAGGGTGTAGCGTCTGTTCTAAAACTTGAATTTAAGTTTGTCTTTTGTCACTATCTTTGTCATATAAGGTATGGTCACATTATTAATTTAAACTTTAATTAACCTGAAGCTTACACAACAGATGAATTCAGGTATGTGTATCCCGTTTTAGTGTGATTAACTCACTAAGTCTCTAAAGTTGTCCACCATCACCCTTTGCTCAACTTTGACCTACAGATTCTCACAGCTGACTGCTAGAAACTCTGACACTATGTTTTGAAAGAAGTTATTCTAGCACTGTCATTGCCTACTTTTGTGCAATATTACATATGTGGCCTACAAAATGCAGTATCACTGTTTATAATCTGATCACATTGCTTTATACCCTTGGTTTTTAGATCACAACTTTAACATTGCATTCCTTTCCAAGTCCAAAGTAATTTTGATTTTTGTTGAACAGAACACTCATTGGTGTACCTTTACTAGAGCAAAATTCCAGATTTGGTCAAGGGAGAGAAATCCTGGTAGGAGAGGCTGGCAAACAATAACCACTGCTGCTGACACCTGTAAATTACACACTGTATGATGTAAAATGTCAAAAGATATCTGTAACTCAGTGTTGACATAAAATTGTTATTCTCCAAAATAAAATGTGTATTTAGAGATCTAAGTCTAATTAAACTGGATTCAGTAGTTGATCAATTGTTTTTTCCTTTGATCGAATAAGCATAGAAGTTTATCACTCAGCTGTGATGGTTGATACTTGTTTACAGCTACAAATCATCAAAGGTTAATTATTTTTACTACAAATCTGTTTTGTATTTGCCACTTGTAACAGGAACTTTGTTATAGTAAGTGTCTGTGTAGACATTATAAACATTTTGTACACAATTGTTTTTGCCTTGTGTCCTTTTCTCTGCCATGATATTGCTTGTTTGAAACTACTTATGGGAATGCAGGCTGTGTATTGCAACTCTGTGCTTTTATGGATTACTTTGCATTAACAACACTCACCTGTATCACACCTTTAAAATGCAATATTGTATATGATGTATTACATTAAAATGAGAAGAAACAAACAACAAATCTGGAGTACCACATACTGTTCCTTACACCTCTAAGACTAAAACTGCCATAATGACAAGAAACTGAATGTAAAATGCTCTTCTCATTCTCATTTTCAAATTTGCTGAAAGAAACCTGAATGAAAACAAAATTGTAAACTTTATTATTGTTTTGTTGATCAAGTTTTTGTTTTTGTTTTTTAACTTCAAAATATTCCGAAGTTTTAGCCTTTTTAGCCTCTCCATTGTGAGTTTCTGCTTGTTTTCTTTGTTTTATGTGATAGTTGTAATATTTTGGGGTTTTGAATCACTAGTATAGGAAAACAGTTTGAATGTGAAAATTACTTCTTGGGGTTTAGGAAACTGATGGGTTTTCTGTATCAGACCAAACAGTGAGGAAAATAATTGGCAGATTAAGCAGTGATGAAAATAATCATAAACATTATTAACATGTAATATTTTTTTTTCAGTGATAGTTTTTCACTTTGACAAATTTCCTGAAAGAGGCTTGTGAACATTCTGCTGTGATGTCATAACAAGCTTTAAAAAAGGGGGGGGGGGTGTTTGTGTGTGTTTTAAAGAGCAATGTTATTATAGTCATCTAACAGTTATACTGAAAAGTATTTATCAATTGTATGTATTTTCAAACGCTAAAAAAATGACATTTTAATTTTATTCCAAGGAGTGTTACAGAGAGAATGTCTGTCTGGGCTTTTTTTAATAATATGCCAAATTTCTATCAGCAATTTCAGTCCCAAGAAGGTGAAAAAGTGTCTACCATTCCTGTTAGCCTTTTATGCCTTTATGCCTTTTATTCATTGTTTCCTTTTTATCGTAGTGATAATATTGATAATCCCTAGTAAGGAAATCGGTTTTTATATGACCATCCAACACTCCTAACACAGTAACAAGTACAGGATCACTATTCCTTAAATAAGGAGAATGAAACTTTAATTTGGAAGGAGTAGTAAAAGAAATTATCTTCTGTTATCTGTAAGTGTACATCTCATTTACAGCCCTTTGAACATTACACCACACTAAAGTTTTAAAATGCTCCCACTAGCTAAATAAAACTGTTATTCTTCTGTCAGTTTGTCTGGATCTCTTGATTTTGACTACCTGCACCTTTCTACACAATCTACATAACATCTAAGAAATCTAAAAATGGCATGTTGATTGTGCTGGGATGACTGTTTCAGTTGAATAAATACAGAGAATACAGATTCAGAACATAAATGTTTCCAGCCGAAGAACAGACTGAACAGTTGGTGGAGGACACTTGGAGGACCACATTGGTTTTGCATTTTTTACATTTCAAAGATAATTTTCAAGAGTGTTTTCCTAACTTTCTTGTCAGCCATTTATTTCCATTCATTTCAGTATCCTGTGAAAGTCAATTAGAATAGTATGAAATATTGTTTTTGAGCTAACGAAATGGCTTTCATGCCATCTTAGAATCAAACCCTGGTCACCTTCTGAAAGCCTGCATTGAACAGTATTCCCACACTAGAACATTACCTGGACCCAATTTCCTCTGTGGTCATGTAATTAAACACAAGTTCATGAAGGATTATGCAAGTACATTGTCAGCATCACGTTATAATTAGATTTTGAGACCAGGACCTTCTTCAGGACAGGGCCTCAATACACAACTTTGCCAGTGTCCAGCAGACACACATCATTAACATTCCTGCCAAGTCAGGTTAGCAGAATTAACAATATGTTGTATGTACACATACAATATGTATGTGTTTTGCAGGTCTTCAGCAGATGTTTGGCTTTTTGGGCAAAGGCAAAATTAACAACTTAAACCTAATGAAGCATTGTACTGGCCATCCCCTACCCTACATGTTTTAGATGATTCCCTCTTTCAACACAGTATATTCAATATAATCAGATAGTCATTAAGCTTTGCAGATGGCTGATAACCCATTCATTTGAATCAGGTACGTTGGAGCAAGGAAACATCTAAAAGATATGCAGGTGAGGAGGTTCCACAGGAGAAGGACTGAGAATTACTAGATTGGAGACACATGATTTCAAATACATTTTAGATTTGAAAAGTTTTAAATACGGTAATAAATTTCACTGATGGACCCTCGTGCATTTGGCACAGATACATGTGAAGTCATCTCATAATTCCTTCCATGCGAATTTCAGATATCCCTTCAAGGTTCAGTCATAATTTGGGTCCAGCCAGTTCTGCTGATGGACTCTCCTTTATTTCTCATTTCTCCTCTTCCTATTTTCATCTTCCTCCTGTCCTCTTTCTTTTCCTTCAAAATGTCTGCTCTCATCTCACTGCTGTGCTACATAATGCATAATGCAAACTGACTGATAAAAAGACTACTGCTCCACTATGTTTTTTGGTGCTAGGCAGTTAGTATGCATTGTGTGTGTAGTGTGTTTTCATAACTATGTGCTGCTGTTGGAAATGAGGCTGAAGAAATGTCAGAATTGGCCATATTCATGTATATCACCACATTTCTGCACACAGTCACAATCAAATTACGGTACTGAAAAAACAGCTGCACCATAGTGAACTTGAGACTTTTGCCTTGGGATCTGGAGCCAGGAGGCAGTTACTTGTTTCACCCAGTTGGTAATCCAGCCTAAGATCAGACTGAGGTACTGAAGTAGGAGATCACCATATAAATCATAGTTTTTAATACTACACTGCAGGTGGGAAACTGATTTATTTTTTTATTTTATTTTATTTTTTTTACATTTAACACCATCTTCTGTATGTGACAAGAAATATAAGATCTTTAGCTGATTATAAGGGTGGAATGTGTAAAAATGTGTATTGATCCTCATTCTCAGGCAATTAAATACCAACACTTTGATTTCATAGGTTGCGCTAACCATCATCCCAAAGTGGCAGCATTTCACGACCTGAGAATGAGACTCAGGAATGAACGATTCCATATACCATCTTTGGAGATGGTTGGAGACTGCAAAGTTATGCATAACTAACTAGTGTCATACTCCTATGTAAGGTGCAAAACACATTTGTAAGTTTAATCACCGTTCAAAACTTTATTTCACATTAAATCTGCTCTCATTATGCTATAGTATATTTCTGTACTATATACAGAAGGGTGCACTACAGTACAAGAACAATGTACTATGTAACAATGTCAATGTGTATAGACAGTACATAAATTGGTGACATAAAAAAACTGAGCATACATCACCACTGTCACATACCAAACATAGTCTGCAACTGGATGAGGGTGATGAAGCCTGCATCTGGTGACGTTTGGTCATACCGAAGACATGAATGCAAACCTTGGGCCAGCAGTTAAGCACCTTCCCCTCTCCTTTCCTGTACGCCACATTAGCTGTGATCTAGCTACATATGAACAACATGGTCATGACCTTCAACCATAGAACACTGTAGTTCTATTGGTTTTACCTGATCAACAAACGTGTTTGTCACTGCATAGCATAGCAGCAAAAGCACAAAAACCTACTGTCTTTAAATAGAGTGAAATTATTTTTTCATAGCTGACATGCATGCAAATTTTTAAAGGAAACCTACAGTTCTTTATCCAAAGAGTTAAATGAGTGCTGCAAAAAGGTAATAATTTTATGATTGTCCAGTGGATATACTGGATTCATCTAAAAATCAATCAAGCCAATGAAAACCAGCTGAGGATTTAAAGGTTGAAAATATCAACACCCTCCTGTTGATGAGGTTTCATCAAATCAAACTGTGTCAGAAAATTACATGACATAAATCTTTCATCAGTCATTAGCTCAAAACTGGCAATTACAACTCTGTCAAAAAAAGTATCTGGCTGATGAGGTGACAACTTTAATGACAGCCTTTGGACTCAAATTACTGACTAAACTACAAGTCTATGTTGTCTAGAGTTTTGTTTCCAGACACAGAAATAGACCAGATTAAATAATCCAGGTATTCTCACCCAGCTAATTCAGTTCTTCCAATATAGACAGGGAACAGAACTTTCAATCTTAAATGAGGTTATCTCATCACAGCAAACTATTACTAGTACTAGTCCAAGAGTAGAATCACTACAACTATTAATGGCTGGCATGGTGTTATGGCTATAGAATGGTAATGTTCCTCACCTTCAAACATGGTTTCACTACAGTCAAAATTATACTAGACTTTTTTGAGTCCAATACTGATACCAGTATTTTATCAGCTGAACATGTTATCCAATATGTATGAGAATATATCCACTAATCTTGGCCTGGCTGATTAATCAGTCTGTATGTACAATTAAACCAGATAGCCAAAGGCACTCATTTGTCAACTCTGTTCAGTCACCTGACTGACATTTGTAAAATATGAACTGCTTAAAACCAAGTGTTACAATTTATACATATCTTTATACATTTCAGTGCCATATTTTGTGATTTCATTGTTTTAATACAAGAAGTTAACTTTGTCTTTTTTGCTCATAGTCATTAAAACCAAATCTTTAGCAGTTATTTATTTTTTAATGTAATGATTCAGTTCTATTGTATTTTTTGCATGCATACATACCTGTACTTTTTGTATTGAATTATTGTGAATTAAACTATGGTTATGCCACCAAAAGATTTCAAAAGATTTCAAAGAGGTTTTCTAGTCAGATGTTGTAATGTGGTACTGATTATGGGGAAAACTGGGTTGACCTTTAAAGAAAAATTCTATTTAAACTGCAAAATTTTCTATAGATACATTGGAGGTGTAACAACTGAACAGTCACTCTTTGCCTTTAGTCAGTTTTTTCCAGGAAATGTGAGATTATGTATGAGGTCCACTTTAATAGTTCATTTAACAGTGAATGTGTTTAAAATTTTCCAAGTTTGAATTAAAGGATTTATTGATCATCATCTCATCAGCCCCACATAAAATTTAGGTTAGCTTGGAAGAACTGAAAATCATACGTCATGTTAGGTGATTATTTGAAATTCCTTTTTGACATATACTTAACTGAAAACAGTCCAAAGACAATATATTTATTGTTTCACCTCTTCATCTTAAATTTTAGTAAATTTGCCAGAAGTACATTTCAAACAAGTTGGGACAGGGGCAACAGAAGACTGGTAAAGTTGTAGAATGGGTTTTAGGTCTTGACAACAGTTTTAGATAGCTTTAAAACACATATGAAAAACTGAAAATTCCAGGCAATTGGGTTAAATCAAATTAATGAAGTTATTCACAAATGAACAATAAATGCCAGGGCTGGGTTATATAGTACCGGTTCCTTAGATTTAATGCAATGTACTGATGGTGCAAATAGGATATATTCTGACAGCATGTGTCTCAGTATTGTCGGCAGTATCTAAAAATGGTCTCAGAAACAGCAAATACTTGACAATGTAAGTTTTCAGTCTTTTCCTAATTCCATTTCTTACATATCAGTTTGTAATTACAATGTCACTATAGACTTAATCAACTGCATATCAAGTATCAGCATATGCAGAATTGAGAGCAGCAAATAAACAGTGAGCTCCATTATATACAATTAACTTGCCCACTTTGTCAAAAGTTAAATACACAAACAAACAAAATATACCTGACATGGTGCTGCAATGCTGCGATCCAGAGGAGCTGGACAGTTACAAAGTCTGATATGCTGCTGGGGAAAGTGCAACATGACTGCATCTCCTGTTGGAATTAAAAGCATGGAGTCTGGCAAATGGTTTCTCAGCTCTGCAGTGATCTCATTACGATGCCTTTATTTATTTAACTAATTCATGGAAAATCACTGGTCATCAACCTTATTGCCAATTACCATTTTCCAAAGTGCTTTTAACAAGCAACTGTTGCTTCCACTCATTTTACTATAGGATGAACCTAAAATTTTTGAACATCTGAAGTTTTTCAACACTATCACAAGCTTGAAAATAGTCTGAAGTTATGTAACTTACATGAATGTGATTTATAGTAAAATGGCTAAAATCAGGTTAAAACATGCAAAAAACACTTGTATTGTCCAATTCTGTTAACAGCACTGCATGTCTTTAAATATGTTGAAGGATTAAACATGTGCAGTTCTTGTCATTCCAAGCTCATCATGTTACTTGGCACATTAGAAAACCTGCTTTAGCTGTTGGAAAAGGAACAAAATTTTCAGTTAGGTTGATTCAGTAATCTATGTTGCTATGAGTTTTGTCAGAGCAGCAGTGGAGAGAGGTTGCAACTGAGCTCCAGCTGCTGGAACTCAGCATCAGGCCTGTCTACATCAGTGATGGAACTAAACTAAGAAAACAGAGTGCAGTTTTGTGGTGGTGAGAAGCCCACAATCAGCCTGCAGTGCTCATTAATGGCTATGTGACCCTCCAGAATTTGGGGGCACTGTGGTACCCCCACCTCCCCTCTGTCCATGGTCTCTCCTGCCGTGGCCCAGAATACAGTGAGCACTGCCACAGCCTTCATCATCATCTCCCTCACTTTCAGATGATGACTCTCCAAACTGTCGGGGCTTCTCATAAATACAGCAACCTGGAACAAAACATACAGTATTAGTACCGATGTCTTCACTGACACATTGTAAGCTCCTTATTGTCAGTCTGAAAATCAAAACTACAGCAGGACACCTTGCTCAAACGTGTGGTCAGAAATAGCAATAGTGATGATATGATAAATCAGGAGGATAAAGATGCAGAACTGTCTAGCAAGGAAGTATTTACATTTTAACATTTTAAAAAATCCAATTTAATTATCACTATAGAACACCAGAATAATGAAATGACTGATGTCCTTTATGCTTCTCACAAAAAACAAAAGGTAAATGAATGAATAAACAATCAAGACGCAACAACAATCGGCAGGGATAGGCTCCAGCCCCCCCGCGACCCTGACGGATAAAGCAGTATAGAAAATGAATGAATGAATAAACAATCAAATCGTAAAAATAAAGCCATTTTTCTCCTGGAGGAGTATGCAGGATGAGCTGAGAAAAGAGGCTGCTCCATAGTAGGGTGATATGGTGATACTTCTACATCTGGACTGGTTGCCAGTCCAATCACAGTTGTGCTTAAACACCAGTAAAACAAATGAGATGGTGATTGACTTCTGGAGAAGGACATTACCACTTGCACCGGTGAACATCCAGGGCGCGGACATTGAGATGGTGGACAGTTTTAAGTATCTGGGTGTCTACCTCAACCATAAACTGGACTGGTCACATAATACTGATGCCCTGTACAAGAAGGGATAAAGTCGCGACCACCTTCTGAGGAGACTGAGCTCTTTTGGAGAGAGCAGGCCCCTCCTAAGGACTTTTTATGACTCTGTGGTAGCCTCTGCTATTTACTACACTGTGGTCTGTTGGGGACCGGGACAGAAAGAGACTGAACAAGCTGTTCAGGAGGGCCAGCTCTGTCCTGGGCTGCCCACTGGACTCCGTGGAGCAGGTGGGTGAGAGGAGGATGATAGCCAAGCTGACATCCATCATGGACAACACCTCTCGCCCTCTGCATCAGACAGTGGAGGCTTCGAGCAGCTCCTTCAGCGGCAGACTGCTACATCCTCAGTGTAGGAAGGAGCGCTACTGCTGGTCCTTCATTTCCACTGCTGTTAGACTATATAATTCTATGGTCTAGTCCTCTTTTCCTCCCTTATGAGGACTTGTATACAGCTGTATATTGTACTGTTTACTGTACTTGTAAACTGTTAATTTATTATCTCTATACATAATTTTTTTGTAACAGTTTTTGCACACTTTTTGCACTCCTTTTCTGTTCTTGTGAGCTGCCACGACAAGTGAATTTCCCCACCGTGGATCAATAAAGTTCACCTTATCTTATCTTATCTCTTGACAGACGGCTGGTGAACAGACTGTTGATAGTGGGTGGTATGGACTTATTTTAATTCATTTCTTTTCAGTTCAACTTTGGAAAAATATCTGCTGCGTTCACTTTCACACACTGTTTTACTCTATCCAAAGAAGCTCAAATCTCTATTTGCCTGCCAAGCACAGTAGTCTTGAGTGTAGTGTTGATAGGCTGTTTCTCATAACGTGCGACCAGTCAGAAAGTGCTGTGGGTGGGACACTGGGAGTAGGACTACACAGTGGTAATCATAAATGCATTATGAGAATGTATAAGACAACACTTACAAAATAAATTAAAATAAACAACTAATTAATTGAAAAGTGCTTATAATACATTTACGGTGGTGAATACAGACAGAAGCTACATCAGAGAGTAATACATTTTAAAAATAATTTAAGCCTAACTATTTTCATGATCTAAAAAATTATCTGAATTGTAGGTTATGTGACCCATCGCACCCCTATGTAAGACTGATGCTCTAACATTGGATTCTAACATTGAATTTGGCAGCCCAAATTCACACAATGTATAGGGGCCCTTAAAAATGTGGATAAAAATGCCTGACAATCTAAGAAATGACAGCAAAGATAAGTAACCAATGCATGAGATGCTTGTGAGTTTTTGAGTTTGTGCTGATAAGGATGATGAACTTACATTTTGAAGACCTTCTTCCCAGGTGTTCATTGTCCACAGTGTCACTGGACCACTCCACCTTCTTCTCAGTCTTCCTCTTCCTCAACTTGATTGTCAGGCTTCGTCCCTCCTATAACATGTGAGAGGTCTGCTAACAGATATTGGGCACCAAATGTGTACTCATTTCACATGACAGTGTAAATGTTTCTCTTCTGTGTCACTTAGCAAGAACATGTGTACTGGGTAAATACAAAGGTATAACTTAAGAACTTAAAAGTGTGAAATTAGGTTGTACAAGCTAAATTACAAAATATCAGTTGGACTGAAAAGATCTATGGCAAATAATATATGACATGAACCAAAGTATATGAGGACCTGAAAACACTAGCCAAATATGTTAATTGAACATCTGATTCCAAAACCCTGGGGATTATTGTTCTGCCTCCAATGCTCCAGTTTCAGACCTTTTGTGAGCTGGCTGCAGGGTTTGCTCCCATTCAACAACAGCATCAGTGAGGTCCAACATCGACTGCATGACGCCTATTTTGCACTCAGACTATGAGTTCTTCTCAAAGATGTTGCATGTGGGTGAGGTCAGGGATCTGTCTTTCTGTTCTTCCACAACAAACTTTGAAAGCCACTTCTTCACGGACTTTGATTTGTGTAGGGGGGCTTGATCTAGAATAGTACCTCAGGAGTAGCATTAGCTAAAAGCATACCATACCATATTACATATACAGATAAGTATGTGGTAGCTGTAATACCAATAGTTCTTAGCTAACATCCAGTCGAGCACTGTCATTTCAAGGGAGCTTAGCATCACTAATGTATACGGCCTCGTGAAGCTTCAAAGGCTAGGACTGAAAGCCATGTTATACAGGCTATAACTTGTACACTGTCTACAAGTAGAGCGGCCCCGTTAGTGCTGGAAACAACTGAACAGGTTTGTACATTGTACTACAGTAAGCACCGATGAGCAAAATGGTCAAAAAACTATTCGGCCCTTCACTTACCTGTTGGGGCGGCGGCGGTGTGCTAGTCTGAACAGTCTCTGTTATAGTCTCGCTTGATGTCCCAGGAACCTCCGCCATACCTGGAGCTGCTTTGCTAACGCTACTGTTAACGTTAGCTAGTTTTAAAATGTAAAAGAACCGGAGTCGACCGTCAGTAATAGACGGTAATAATTATACAACGTTATAGCTGCAATGACTGACCTGGGTTATTTCAATAACAGATTGTATTAAAATTGAAGGCTGTTGACCCGACGAGAAGCTTTGAATACTTTGGTGATGTGACTAACACATAGTCAAGGTGCAAAATAAGTTGCCAGACTCAAAACGGAAGTGTTATCAGCTTTGTTAATAATGGTTTCGCACAAACAAACAAACGTTTCAACGAGTTTCAGCATGCTATAATATAGTATTATACATGCAATGAAGCTTATGAAACATTAATCAATGAAACAATTAGACATTAGTATTCCAACTGGTGAACATTGTTTCCGTACTTTATTTTTAGATACAGGCAAGAGCCTTCGTTTCTTTTAAGGTTTAACTTGACAGCAGTAGTGTTGTGGGGAAGATATTTCCAGACGGACAACGATTATTTCCTGTTGGATTCAAAATTTCAAAACAAACCCGAGATTGTTGTTTTGGTATCTTTAGAGGAGAAGACTTAGAAGTAGTGGTGGATGTTCTGACGATGAAGAAATGGGGTTCGGGTGGACTTCAGTTTTGAGTCAGAGTAAGAAAGGAAGAAAGAAATGAAATAGTGCGAAAACACCTGCTAGCAAACGCTCACTTACAGATGACGAAAGACGTGAAGTGCGAAAAAGCTAATGACCGACGAGTTCAGGGTTATTCTCATATTTAAAGGTGGACATGAAATAGCATTTGTAAGCTCGATTACGTTAACGAATGGTTTGAGGAAAACACTGGCAGATATTGAAGTAGCCAAAATGTTAAGAGATGGCAGTTTATTTGTGAAGTGTATATTTGACAAGCAATACAAGACAGACAAATTGACAACACAAGTGTTGGAAGGTAATATGAAAATAATAAATTTCTACAACCCTTCCAAACAGTTGGACAAAGTAAAGTTAGAAGAAGCCATCTTGGATCACTGGAGAGGGAAAATAATTTGGTGTGGAGACTTTAACACACAGCGCAGTATGGGGGAAGCAAGAAGACTCAAATGGTGAAATTATAGAAGAGGTCATGGAGAGAGGTAGTTTGTATATCTAAACAATAGTTCAGGCACAAGGGTGAATTTAAGAGCACTACTAGCACTACTAAAAAGCACTATGTCTTCAGAATTTGATAAATTATAGGAAACAACAGGCAGTAGTGCTTTATATTTAAAAAAAGCACTAAAAGGAAGTTTTGGAGAAGACATTGTGACTAATTGGGAAGAAATACATTGTTAGAGTGTGACATATAATAAAAAGAATGGATATCATATAAAGAAAATTATAGAGGCTTGATAGTGGATAATAAGGAAAAAGCAGTCAAATCAACTATTAACACAAACCCTGGTTAAATACATAACAGGAAATTTGAGCAATGAAGAATTTTATATATTTATGCATAAAAATGACTCCAAACATCAGCAGATTTTCACACAAGTCTTGAAAGTAGACAAAGAGAACCCAATCAAACAAATGAGACAGAAAATTATCCAATATTACATACCCGTGAGTTGCAAAAATATGTAATCTTCTAGGATTAGCAGTTAATTTGAAGGCCAAATTAGAGCCTATTTCTTCAGAGGTGTGTCCAATCAATGTGATGAGATTTATGTATCATTCAGTGCCCTGTTTTATTTTAACAAAACAAACAAATAAAAAACAGGGAGTCAAACTGATCTTCACAATACATTTATGAAAGTATATGATGGTATGGACAAAGGAGCTTTCTGAGGACCTCAGGAAAGAGTTGTTGTTGCCCATCAGTCTAGAAAAAGTTGTAAAACCAGTTCGGAGACAAATCCACGGTCAGACGGATTATGCACAAATGGAGGAGATTCAAGACCACTGTTACCCTCCCAGGAGTGGTCAACCAACACAGATCACTCCAAAAGGTACCTGTGTAATAGTCCTAGAGAGGTCACAAAAGAACCCAGGGTAACTGTGAAGCAACTGAAGGTCTCTCTCACATTCGCTGATATTGATGTCCATTGGGAGAATACTGAATGGTGTGCATATCATAGTGGCAAGGACAAAGCCACTGTTTGTCAATCACTGTCAAACCATCTGCAGTTTGCTAAACATAATGTGGACAAGGCAGAAGGCTACTGGGAAAATCTGTTGTGGACGGATGAGTCCAAAATAGAGTTGTTTGGTTTAAATGCCACACTGGAATCCTACCGCGGCACCTTCAGTCGTAGACTGAGACCACCGAGGTGCTCCACAGGAAGTCCTTCCTCCCTGTGGCTATCAAACTCTTCAACTCATCCCTTTTACCCACATAGGACAATAACAATTTATCCTGCACTACTATCAACACTTTAAGATTGTATCCTCACCCGCCGAAGAACTTGCTCTGATAATTGGAGACTCTGTTTTGCGAAACGTTAAGCTAGCGAAACCAGCGACCGTAGTCTGCATTCCTGGGGCCAGAGCGGGCGACATTGAATCAAATTTGAAACTGTTGGCTAAGGTTAAACGTAAATACAGTAAGCTTGTTATTCACGTCGGCAGTAATGACATCCGTCTACGCCAATCGGAGGTCACTAAAGTTAGTGTTGAGTCGGTGTGTTCATGTGCCAAAACAATGTCGGACTCTGTAGTTTTCACTGGACCCCTGCCCAATTCGGCCAGTGATGAAATGTATAGCCGCTATTCATCCTTCAATGGCTGGTTATCGAGGTGGTGCCCAGCAAACGGTGTGGGCTTTATTAACAATTGGCAGACTTTCTGGGGAAAACCTGGTCTAATTAGGAGAGACTGCATCCACCTCAGTTTGGGTGGATGGATGCATTTCTAGCAATTTGGCCAATTTTATCAGCATCCCAACACCCTGACAGTTCAGAGCTGAGACCAGGGGACAGAGCTGCAGTGCTACACACTTCTCTGCGCTTCTCTTACAGCAGTCACCTGCCCAAAACTCCATAGAGACTGTGTCTGTTCCTCGTTTATTTAGACCTAAAAATAATGTACGCAGTAGAGGAGCTGTTCAAGATAATCTGATTAAAATTAACTGCTCTGCCATTATTGTACCGGATAGGAGAATTAAATGTGGACTGTTGAATATCCGGTCCCTGTCCTCAAAAGCTGTTCTTATTAATGAGCTCATTTCAGATAAAAATATTGATCTGTTTCGTCTAACTAAAACCTGGCTGTCTGAGGATGACTACGTCTCCTTGAATGAGGCTACCCCACCTAGCCATATTAATGCTAATGCCCCTCAATGTTCTGGTCAAGGAGGTGGGGTTGCAGCGATCTTTGACTTTGACTTTTACTAGACCAAACACTCATTTGAAAGCCTTGTTCTTAGTCTGTCTCATCCCACCTGTAGGACAGGTCAGCCAGTCTTATTTGCTGTATTGTACCGTCCTCCAGGCCCATATTCTGAATTCTTAAAAGAATTTCCGGAGTTCCTGTCAAGGCTGGTCCTTAAATCAGATAAAGTTGTAATTATTGGTAACTTTACCATCCATGTAGATGTAGTTAATGATAGCTTGGCTACTGCATTCAATTCCATACTAGAAACAACTGGCTTCTGTCAATGTGTGTATGACCCACTCACTGCTTCAACCACACCCTAGACCTTGTGTTAGCATATGGGATTGAAATTGAACACTTAACAGTCTCTACTCAGAATTCAGTTTTATCTGACCATCATTTAATAACTTTTGATTTTCTTTCAGCCGATTGCACAAAACCGAGCAGAAGCACTCTCACTAGATGTCTGTCTGATAATGCCATAGCCAAATTTAAGGAAACTGTTCCGTCGATTCTTAGTACAATACCCAGGCTCAGCATGTGAAGGGACTCATGCACTACCCCTAGTTGCCATGACAACTTTGTTGATAGCATTGCAGGCTCATTGCATAGCACGCTCAACCTAATTGCGCCTCTATCTAAAAAGAATATAACTAGAAGAAGCTCTGATCTGTGGTTCACCCAGAAACACGCGAGTTAAAGCAAAGATCACGACACATGAAGAAATGGCGTTCAACAAAAAGGATGAATTCTATCAAGCCTGGCAAGATAGTCTAAAAACATACAAGGCAACACTCTGTACAGCCAGAGCCAATTATTACTCATCAGTCATAGAAGAAATAAGAACTGCCCCAGGTTTCTATTCAGAACTGTAGCCAGGCTGACCCAGAGTCATAACTCTATTGAGCAATCCATTCCTCCACATCTCAGTAGCAGTGATTTCATGAACTTCTTTAATGGAAAAAAATGTAACCATTAGAGATAACATTCAAGACCTCCTAGCATCACTTACCACAAATTTGTCTGTCAATACAGCTGCATTAGAGATAACCACTAAGTCAGATACATACTAATTTCTTCCTATCAACCATCAACAATTGGCTTATATCATTTCCTCCTCTAAATCCACAACCTGTCTCTTAGATCCTATTCCTACTGGACTACTTCAGGAAGACTTTACTTGGCACCTCCTTACTAGACATTATTAATTTGTCCCTGACATCAGGCTATGTCCCAGAGAGGTTTAAAGTTGCTGTAATCTAACCTCTTCTAAAAAAGCCCACTCTTGATCCAGGAATTTTAGCAAACTATAGGCCTATCTCCAACCTGATCTTCACTTCAAAAATTTTGGAGAAAGTCGTCGCCAGTCAGCTGTGCAAGTTTCTACATAATAACAGCCTATTCGAAGTCTTTCAGTCAGGTTTTAGGGAACATCACAGCACTAGTAAAAGTCACCAACGACCTGTTCATGGCCTCTGACCAGGGCTGTGTTTCAGTACTTGTCCTTCTGGACCTCAGTGCTGCATTTGATACTGTTGACCACCAGATTCTTTTACAGAGACTAGAAAATCAAATCGGCATACATGGAACTGCTTTAAGCTGGTTCAAGTCCTATCTATCAGACAGACATTACTTTGTACATGTAAATCACAATTCGTCCATGCACACTAAGGTTAGCCATGGTGTTCCACAAGGTTCTGTGCTTGGCCTGATCCTATTCACAATCTATATGCTCCCACTAGGCAATGTGATCAGAAAGCACTCTATAAATTTTCACTGTTATGTTGATGACACCCAACTGTATTTGCTAACATAACTGCAATCCTGTGTTGCAGATATTAAGGATAACCCAAAACTTTCTTCTGTTGAACTCAGACAAAACTGAGGTTCTACTAGTTCGTCCAAAACACCTTATACCATGGGTGTCAAACCTTGGCCCGCGATGCAATACCAAATGACTACTAGAGTTGGCCTGCCGGTATTAGTGCATTCACCGCTAATACTACAAATACCATAATGCACTGCTGTTGTTATGGCGCGTCAATCAGGACAAGACCCAGAATACGCAGACGTGCCATATCACACAGAGGTGAGATGGTTAAGCTGAGGAAAAGTACTGAACAGATGTTTCTAGCTGCATGAGGAAATATGTCAGTTTCTGGAAAGCAAGGGGAAGGACCCAGCAGAGGTACAGAAGCCAAAGTTTCTATTTGAGTTGGCCTTTCTGAGTGACATGTCGAGCCACCTCGATGCGCTGAACCTGCAGCTTCAGGGGCGGGGGCGCATCATCACGGATGTTAGGATTGTGGCCGAATATTCGGCTGTTTTCCCTTTGTTTTTTTTTTTTTGTTATTTTTTCCTTCAGGCATGCCGGGGACAGCTGTGTCGGCAGGACAGGGAATTGGAGCTGAGTAATATCACCTGTGTCATTTAGCCCACCTGTTTCCTGTTCTCCGCTCCTTACTTAAGGACCTGGGGTCCGTTTCATGAAGCAGGTTCAACAAACTCTGAGTATGTATGTTAACTCTGAGTTGACAAACCCTGAGATGAAAAACTCAGAGTTTCCTGTTTCAACAAAGCTGATTCGCATTAGTTTTGTCGACTCTGAGTATGTTAACTCTGAGTATGTTGAGGCAAGCTCGTGCACCGCGACTCTAAAAAAGCCCTCATCAATGGAGCCCCAATTCACTGATTCACCACGGAGGCCGGAGGGCAAAGAAAGCGCTCAGCATATTTTTCACCGCTGGAGCTGGAAATTTTGATGGAGGCGTACAGTGAATATCGGTATATAATCAGGAAAAAAGTAACACCTGCGGCAAAAGGAAAGAGAAAACGCGTGGGGAAAAAATCACTGCTCGAGTCAATGCGTAAGTTTTGTGTTTAATCACTCATAAAATATTGCATGTAAAATATGGTATTGACCCTCTGTTCATGTGGTGCAACCCAGGGGGGTGAAAAACAGGTGAAATAAAAAAATATAATTCAGTCAGGTGAGGCTGAAACATAACATGCCTGGTTGTATCTCACTTTGCTACTCGCTTTGTATGTAACTCAACACACCAAAACTCATAACCAATAGTGGTGTAAAGTTCACAGAATAAAATGCTTGTCTTCAAAGGATAATGAAGATGAAGACACTGTGTCTGCTGTCACAGAAAGGCCTACAGAGGTATCATATTAGATCAGCTTTACATGTACATGTGACATTCTTGTATGGATTTATATTGACATGGAAGCTGACATTGTTATCCTTTGTTAACAGAGCGTAACTGGACAGCATGAAGAGGGTCCATCAAACTCTGCAGCACCAGAACACAGTGAGAGTTTCAGTAAACAACACAGTTTAATTCTGTACAATTGCACATGTAGAATAATATATAACAGATAAGGAAATGGTGCACTTGGACCAACAGATCCAAAAGGCAGATCTGAAAATCGAGATACTTAAATACAACCTAGAGGTGGGTGTGCAGTCACAGGTAAATTTAATTTATTATTGGAACAATATGAAAAACTAACAGAAAAATGTTCTCTTTGTCTCTCTCTGTCTGTAGGATATAAGGAAGACTAAATAAAATCAATGTGTGACAGTGTGGTCGTGCTTTTATTGATTTAACCTGGAAAATGATTATTGCATATGAGATCTCTGATTGCTCTTCCATCCTGGTTTTCTGGGAGGTGGATGGGGTCCTCCTCATGGTCTTCTGTTTCTCTGAGTGTTGCTCTCCTCTAATAGTTGCAATATTATGGAGAATAACACATGCCACACTTATGTCACAGGCTCTCTCAGGGGTTACTCTGAGATGACGTAAGCCCTGGAAACAGGCTTTCAGCAGGCCTACAGTCATCTCTACCCTGGCTCTGGTCCTGCAGTGTGCCACACTGAAGTGCTGCTGGGGGCCTGGTTGAGGGTCTGGGTAAGGAGTTATGAGTGTGGGTTAGCAGGGGTAACTCCTGTCACCCAGAAGGAAGCCTTCAATCTCTCCTGCAAGTAAAGTCACATTTATTTAGTACAGATATTTTTCAAAGATCTTTTCATTAGACAAAGATCTTTACAGTGACAAATAGCCACCAGTGCAATGTTTCAGGCCACTTTCCACAGTCCAGTCTGTTGCTCAGAGTAGACCCTCGATATATACAGGAGTCCTGCTCAGACCCAGGCCACTTGGCTTCCACATTTGTGATGATGTGAGCTGCATCACAAATGATTTTAACAGTACAGAAAATGAGACTTCCTGTTCACATAATATTCATTTTGTGAAGGAGCAGTGATAGGAATGTGAGTGCCATCAATGCAGCCAATCACATTGGGAAATCCTTAAAGACATTCAAATCTTTGCTCCCAGAGGTCTCAGCAACATGTTAACAGAAAAATTATTATTCATTTGATGGCTCTCACAGGCTTGTGGCCAGGAAAAACAAGACAAACTGAGAGAAACCGTTTCAGAGCGAGGCTCACCTTTCAGACAGCTCTGCGAACAGGTGCTTTACTTATGTGCTCTGCATGTTGTATAAAACACTCCCGTTTGCAAAAACGTAGAGCAACGCAAAGTATCTGCTCAGTGGAGAGTGCACGGCCACGGTGGGTGATGTGAGTGATGAGAGGACGGATGAGGTTGTGAATGTATTGCAGTGACTGTAACGAAAAACGATAACGCTCATATAAAAAGTCGGAACAGGATGAAAAATTATCCCGACGTGCTCGGAAAATCCTCGCCCGACGCAATCACATTTCTCTGTGAATCAGTATTGCTTCTTCGTCTACGGGCTCCTCCAGAAACAGACACTCGATTTCAGGTTCGACGGAGACTCGGTGAATAAGGAAACGGTTCAGGCTTATGTTCCGTAAAGGGGAGGAGTCAGAGACAAGCTCGGGGTTTCTGGGATAAAACCTGCTCCCGACCAGGTTATGTTCACAGACTAAGTTACCGCGGTAACAGACTCCGAGTATGAGTTACCTCGCTTTATGAAACAGGCTTAACTTACTCCTGAACTTACTCCGATCTCAGGGTTAACTTACCTCGCTTCTTGAAACGCTTAACTCAGGGTTTCGCTGATTTCAGGCTTAACATACTCAGAGTTTCCACATAACCTGCTTCATGAAACGGGCCCCTGGTCTGCATCCACTCTCCGCCAGTTCTTCAGCTTTTCCACGCGGTAGTACTTCGGCAAATGTTAGAAAACCTTCCCGAAAAATTCTTCCGTCTTCTGATCTTTTCTTTCTTTCAGATCGCCAGCTCCAGTTCCCCGCCCAGCAGTGACGGCGTCTTTAGTTGTGTTTTTGAAAACCCTCCGTTTGAGGACTCTTTTGTTGTATTTTTGAAACCCTCCGTTTGAGGACACCTTTTGTTGTATTTTTATTACCCTCCGTTTGAGGACACCTTTTGTTGTTGTTGTTTAATAAATCTCTAAGTGAGAACCCGCACTTGGATCTTCCCTCTCTTCTGATATAGTCTGCTAACAACGGACATGTACGCTGCAGTAAGGGCTTTCAAAACTAAACTGTGCCTGTGGGAGAATCAGATGATGCAAGGAAACTTTGGCCATTTTCCCTGCTGCCAAATCATAAAAACGCAGATCTCTACCACTGTTCCCATGCGCACAGTTTTCTGAAAAACTTGGTGTCCTCGGCGCTGAGTTTAGACAGCGATTTGCAGATTTTGATATCCAGGAATGTAGGTTTGAACTGCTCAGTTTTCCCTTCGCAGTTGATGTGGAAAACGCACCAACCAACCTCCAAATGGAACTGATTGAACTCCAGTGTAATGACACGCTGAAGTCAAAGTATGATGCTGTGGGCGCCGCACAGTTTCCACAGTTCATCCCTGACACAATGCCTCAGCTCCGCATCCAAGCTGCTCAGATGCTCTCCATGTTCGGCAGCACTTATCTATGTGAGCAACTTTTCTCCTCAATGAAGATGACCAAAACATCTCACAGGAGACGTCTGACTGATGAACACCTTCACTCGATACTGAGGATTTCTTCAGCTCAGAGCCTGAGCCCAGACATTGATAAACTAGCATCCAGGAAGAGATGCCAGGTGTCTGGCTCGGGCACATCAGATTAGATCAGTGTGTAGCAAACTGAGCAATAATTACCATTTTCTTTATGCACTTTTTTTTTTGCTATTCCAAGGCATGGGCTTGAATGGTTGATTGATTTATTATTGTCCAGAACCCTCTCCATGGCCCTGCCTGGATCCTGCTGCTCCTGCTCTGCACTGTTCTCTCTATCCTCCCTGTCTCTCTCTCTCTCCTTTTTCTCTCTATCTCCCCCTCTCCTGTCTCTTTTCATTTCCCTGTCTCTCCTTTCCCCCCTCTCCCTTCCAGGCGGTCACAGCAGAAGGCCGTCTACACTGAGTCTGGTTCTGCTCGAGGTTTCTGCCTGTTAAAAGGAAGTTTTTCCTCGCCACTGTCGCCATCTGCTTACTCAGTGTGGGGTTTTGCTCTGGGACCTGTTTTTCTCTGATTCTCTTCTCTTTGGTTGTTTGTGTTGTTTACACACCTGTAAAGTGTCTTAAGATAACTGTGTTATGAATTGGCACTTTAAATAAAATTGAATTGAATTGAATTGAACCTTATCTGTTGCCATTCTGCACCTTATCTGCCATTATCTATATCATGTATATATTCTGTTACTCTTTTATAGTACTCAGCTATTTTTTATATTAGTTTGTTATTTTATATTTTGTGTGATTACTTGATACTTTTGTTTGCTTCTTTGTATTGCAACCCTGGCACAACAATATTCTGCGGAATCAATAAAGTTCTTATCTTAAATGAAAGGTGTCATTTTTGGAGAAAAAAACCCACTACATTCCAGCATCAGAACCTTATCCCATCCATGGGGGTGATAGTATCCTTGTTTGGGCCGTATGTTGTGCTGCATCTTGGCCAGGATGGCTTGCCATTATTGATGATACAAGATACAAGATACAAGATAGGTTTATTTGTCACACACACAATCATACACGGTACAATGTGCAGTGAAATTCTTTGTGTCCCTGCTACCAAAAATAGGTAAATAAAAAAATTTAAATTTAAAGGAAAATAATAAAATTAAAATTAAATTTAAAAAAGTGAAAATGTGCAGTATTTACATGAGTGGTATTTACATCTAGTGCATGTAGTGCAGGTGGGAGTGGGATTGTCCAGATTAACGCTCACTGTTGAGCAGACGGATGGCCTGGGAGAAGAAGTTTCTCCTCATCCTCTCAGTGTTGGTTCTCAGGCAGCGGAACCGACGGCCTGGTGGCAACAGGGAGAAGAGTGGGTGTCCGGGGTGATGGGGCTGCCTGAGGATCTTCTCGGCTCTCGACCTGCATCGTTTGGTGTAAATGTCCTGCAGGTCGGGTAGAGTTGTTCTGATTGTCCGCTCAGCTGAGCGGACTACCCTCCTAAGGGCCGAGAGGTCCTGCTTTGTACAGCTGCCCATCCATGTGGTGATGCTCCCACTCAAGATGCTCTCAGTGGTGCAGGTGTAAAAGTTCCTGAGCACCTTGAGGGGGAGCCTGAAGTCTCTGAGGCGTCTGAGGTGGAAGAGACGCTGCCTGGCCTTCTTAACAGTCCTGTGAATGTGCAGTGACCAGGACAGGTCCCGTGTGATGGTCACACCGAGGTATTTAAAACTGTCCACCCTTTCCACCTCAGACCCGCCGATGCAGAGTGGACAGATGTCCTTCTGCTGCTTCTTCCTGTAGTCCACAATCAGCTCCTTAGTTTTGCTGACGTTCAGCAGGAGGTTATTCTCCTGGCACCAGCTCTCCAGGTGGGTGACCTCCTTCCTGTAGGCCTCCTCCTTGTTGTGGGAGATTAACCCCACGATGGCTGTGTCGTCAGCAAACTTTATGATGGTGTTACTGTCTGATGTGGACACACAGTCATGTGTATACAGGGAGTACAGCAGGGGACTCAGCACGCAGCCTTGGGGGGATCCAGTGTTGAGGGTGAGGGGGGATGAGCTATGGGTGCCCACGCGTACCACCTGTTGTCTGCCAGTAAGGAAGCTGTGGATCCACCTGCACAGGGAGGAGTTCAGTCCAAGATCACACAGCTTGGTTACCAGCCTGGAGGGGACTATGGTATTGAATGCTGAGCTGTAGTCCACAAACAGCACTCTCACATAGTTCCCCATCCTAGTGTCTACGTGGGAAAGTGTCTTGTGCAGCAGGAAGGTTATGGCGTCGTCTGTGGATCTGTCTGGGCGGTATGCAAACTGTAGGGGATCCAGGGTGGGGGACAGAGAGGAGGTGATGAATGTTTTGACCAGCTTCTCAAAACATTTCATCACCACAGATGTGAGGGCTATGGGGCGACAGTCATTGGGATTACTGGGCTGGGCTGTCTTTGGGACAGGGACTACAACAGACTTCTTAAAGCAGGTGGGAATCACACACTGTGAGAGGGAGAGGTTGAATATCGTTGTAAACACCGGTGCAAGCTGTTCTGCGCAGGCTTTGAGGACTCGACCGCTAATGCCGTCAGGCCCTGCTGCTTTCCTGGTGTTTACACTTCTAAACATCCTCCTCACCTCCAGCTCCGTCACAGTGAGCGTCACCTCTCCGCCGGCTGGGAGCGCAGCTTCTTGCCTGCTGTCCGACTCGAAGCAAGCAAAGAAGTTGTTGAGCTCATCAGCCAGAGAAGCGTCGACTCTCATCTCGGGTGGATGTGTAGCTTTGTAGTCCGTGATGGTGCGTAGTCCCTGCCACAGCGCCCTGGAGTTGCTCCCCTCCATCTGCAGCTCCAGTCTTGCGGTGTAGCGGCGTTTATCCCCCTTCATCGTCCTACGGACAGCGTAGGTGGCTGCCCTATACAGCGTCATGTCACCGGTGGCGAGTCCCGAGTTGTAGGCGGCGGTGCGGGTCCTCAGCGCGTCGCGGACAGTTTTGTCCACCCACGGCTTCTGGTTGGGAAAAGTTCTGGTGGTGGCTGTTGGTGTTACGTCTTCCACCATTTTAACCACCATAAATCCCACAACCGCTTCCGTGAACTCGTTGAGGTCACCGTCTGAGCTGCACCGAAACATATCCCAGTCCGCTGAATCCAGTGCGCCCCGCAGAGCGGCCTCTGATTGGTCAGTCCACCGTGTTACTTCTCTGACTGCAGGAGATTCCTGCTTCAGCCGTTGTTTGTATTTCGGCATGAGAAGGACTGCACTGTGGTCCGAAAGGCCAAACGGAGGCAGAGACTTGGCCCTGTAACCATCCTTGAAAGGAGAGCAACAGTGGTCCAGAGTCCTATCTCCTCTGGTGGGGCAGTTGATGTGTTGTTTAAACTCCGGTATCACCTTCCTCAGGTTAGCACGGTTAAAGTCCCCGGCCACGATGAGGGCTGCATCAGGCTGGTTAGCTTGATAGGTGGATACAGCCTCATGTAGCTCGGTGAGAGCAGTGTCCGTGTTCGACTGAGGTGGGATGTAAACAGCGCTGATGATGACCGAAGTAAACTCGCGGGGCAGGTAGAAAGGACGGCACTGGATGGTCAGGAGCTCCAGGTCAGGGGAACATGAGTGTCTGAGAGACACAACATTCCTGTTGTCACACCAGTTGTTGTTTACCATCAGACACACACCACCTCCCTTTGATTTACCGGACTCGCCCGTCCTTTCCTTGCGGTGAACTGAGAAGAACTCCGCTGGTTGAACGGCGTGGTCCGGAGTCAGGGGGGTCAGCCATGTCTCAGTGAGGCAGATGACGTTACAGTCCCGTATATGCCTCTGGAACTTTATTCTGGCCCTGAGTTCATCGAGCTTGTTTTCCAGTGACTGGACATTGGCGAGTAGGATGCTGGGCAGAGGTGAATGGTGTGCTCTGCGTCTCAGTCTGTTCCTAACGCCGGCTCGTTTCCCTCGGGGCCTTCTCCGTGACCTGCGGCCTGAGCGTCCATTGTTGTTGTTGTTGTGGTTGTTGTATCCTGCCCGTAGGATGTCGACGGGCCCGGTCGGGTCCGGGATTAAGTTGATAGGAGCACAGTTTGAGTACTGTGCTCCAAGGTTGATTAGTTTCTGTCTGTCGTATGTGTTACGACCTACAACAGGATGGCTTAACAAGTTAAAAATTACGCTAAAAACGACTATATACAAACAAATTTCGGGAGCAGGTACGACAGCGGCCGACCTCACCAGTGCCATCTTGGAATAGGCTGAAACAAGGAGTTTTTAATTATATCAGCAAATTCTAAAGGAAAATGTCAGGGCATCTCTCCGTAAGATGAATCTCAGGAGAAATGCAGTGAGACAACTACCCTAAGCACACAAGTAGTTCTACAAAAGAATGGTTAAAGGAGAACAAAATTAAATTTTTGGGGGACCTGAAACAAGCAGTTCATGTTAGGAACCCCACCAAAAACTGGGCTAAAATTCTTCCAACCTGTTTTGGGTGACTGCTCAGCAGCTACTGTAAACATTTACTTGCTGTTATTGCTGCCCAAGGGGGTCACACCAGACACTGAAACAAAAATTCGCATACTTTTGCAACTCACAGATATATACTAATTTCAAATTTTCCTGCATAAATAAATGCACAAGTATAAAATTTCTGTCTCATTTGTTTGATTTGGTTCTCTTTGCCTACTGTAGGAGCCGTATATTGTGTCACTGGTGGATTATTCGTCTTTTGATTTGTTTGGATCTGGGTCACGTGGGCGCTGTAGATAACAGCCTCAGCTATATTAGGGGATGGATCACCTGCACAGGGGGAGGAGAGAGGCGAGCGAGGTAGCCGTAATTTTTGTTAACTTTTGTTCAGTTTTGATCGCTTTTGCTACACATTCACAAACAGTGCACCTTTTCCATCATATGTGCGTGTGTAATCAGGAAGCCGCTGTAGTAGTCGTTGTGTTTCTTATTAAATGTCGTGAAACTTACCTGGACTTAGTGCTTCTCTGTGGATGGAGCAGCGTGTCATAAAAATATACAGGACCTATTCTCTACCTCTCCAGTGAGGTGTAAACCAGTTAAAGACCCAAGCTTGGCAGAGAGTTATGTAGTTATTTCATGTAAGCAAAATTATGGAAAAAATAATGAATCAAAGATTAGTATATTATTTAGAAACAAAGGGAGAGTTAAAAATGCTATCAAAGTGGATTTAGAAAAGGAAGAAGTGCTAGATCTGCGCTGACCAGCTGGCACCCATCTTCACCCAGATCTTCAACAGATCTCTGGAGCTGTGTGAAGTATCCTCATGTTTAAATGTTCCACCATCATCCCAGTCCCCAAAAAACCCACCATCACGGGGTTGAACGACTACAGACCTGTCGCCCTGATGTCTGTGGTCATGAAATCTTTCGATAGGCTGGTGCTGAACCACCTGAAGCTCATCACAGGCCCCCCGGCTCGACCCCTTGCAGTTTGCCTACCGGACAAACGGGTCGGTGGACGACGCAGTCAACATGGGACTGCACTTCATTCTCCATCACCTTGACACCCCAGGGACATACGCCAGGATCCTGTTTGTGGACATCAGCTGTGCATTCAACACCATCATTCCAGAAATCCTCCACCAGAAGCTCCCACAGCTCACAGTGCTGGCCTCCACCTCTCGGTGGATCTACAACTTCCTCATTGACAGGAGGCAGCAGGTGAGGCTGGGGAGCATCACCTCCAGCACCAGGTCCATCAGCACCAGCGCCCCCCCAGGGGTGTGTTCTTTCCCCGCTGCTCTTCTCCCTATACACAAACAACTGCTCCTCAGGGGACCCGTCTGTTAAACTACTTAAGTTTGCAGACGACACAACAGCAGTTGGCTTCATCAGGGATGGCGATGAGGCTGCCTGCAGATGTGAAGTCGACCAGCTGGTCCTGTCGTGTGGTCGGAACAACATGGAGCTAAATCTGCTAAATCATCTTCAAATCATATTTAACAGATAGATTTCACTTTGCTCAAGTTAATAATGTTTCCTCTTCATATATAAGGGTTAGCCTCGGTGTTCCACAAGGTTCAGTGCTTGGGCCGATCCTGTTCACCTTATACATGCTCCCTCTAGGAAATATTATTCAGAAACATGGCATAAACTTTCATTGTTATGCTGATGACACTCAGCTGTACTTATCCTTAAAGCCTGAAGAAACAGAGCCGTTAGCCAGACTCCAGGCATGTCTTAAGGACATAAAGGACTGGATGACCTCCAATTTTTTATTATTAAACTCAGACAAAACTGAGATCATTGTTCTAGGACCCAAACACCTTAGAAATAGAATAGCTGATAATATTCTCTCTCTGGACGGCATTACTTTGGCCTCCAGTACGACTGCGAGGAACCTCGGCGTTATCTTTGATCAGGACGTGTCATTTATTCATCGCATTAAACAGACCTCTAAGACCGCCTTCTTTCACCTCTGTAATATTGCTAAGATTAGGAGTGTCCTCTCTCAGAGGGATGCTGAAAAACTTGTCCTTGCTTTCGTTACTTCTAGGCTGGACTACTGCAACTCACTATTGTCAGGATGTCCAAATTACTCTATTAATAACCTGCAGCTGATCCAGAATGCAGCAGCTAGAGTTTTAACAGGAATCAGTAAAAGGGATCACATCTCCCCCATCTTAGCTTCTCTTCACTGGCTTCCGGTAAAATTCAGAATAGACTTTAAAATTCTCCTACTTACATATAAGGCCCTAAATGGACTAGCCCCATCATACCTGCAAGATCTAATAGTCCCATATATTCCCAATAGATCACTCAGATCACAGAGTGCAGGTTTACTTACAGTTCCCAGAATTCAGAAAAGTAGAACGGGAGGACGAGCCTTTAGCTATCAGGCACCCCTGCTGTGGAACCAGTTGCCAATCTGGGTTCGACAGGCAGACACCACCTCCACTTTTAAGACTAAACTTAAAACCTTTCTGTTTAGTAAAGCATATAGTTAGCACCAAATAAAGTGTATAGGGCTGGTAGGCATAGTTTCACTCACCTCATGCTATATAGCCACAGGCAGAATAGGTCTGACTAACTATTAATCTTTAAATCTCTATCATAGCTAAGCTGCTATAGACCTATGCTGCCGGGGGACACAAACATGATCCACCAAGCAGTTTCCTCTCCTCCTTCTCCTCTCCTATCCTCCCCCTTCGTCAGATTAACATGCAGTTCATTATTTTATGTCACTAACTGTGTGTCCAGTGCTCCTCGTAGTCTTGTGTCTCTCCCTCCCTTTCTCTCTCTCTCTCTCTGTATCTTTCTGCAGGTATCTCTCCATCCAGATCTTCAAGTTGAACTGCCGGCTCTATGACCAACCCAATGTGTATTGTTGACATCTGCCTGTCATTCCTCTGTGTACCGACTATCGGCGGGGTGGTTCTCCCTACGGGCCGAAATCGAACTGATAGGATAGTGATTCTCAACATCACATAAAAAAAGAATACATGAATGTTACAGCAGTTCATTATAATTTTCATTACTATAATTTTCTTATAACTTGTGAAATGTTAAAATCATATTGAGGTGGTAGCAAAAAGTGAAACTAAACAGTTGAGATTTTGTTTTACTTATCTTTTTAGTAATGTCATTTCTCATGTTGTTAATTGCTTTCCTGCCTGTACAACATCCATTGCACGTCTGCCCGTCCTGGGTGAGGGATCCCTCCTCTGTTGCTCACCCTGAGGTTTCTTCCATTTTTTCCTGTTAAAGGTTTTTCTGGGAGTTTTTCCTTAGTCGATGTGAGGGTCGAAGGGCAGAGAATGTTGCTGATGTTATGTTAAGCCCTTTGAGACAAACTGCTTGTAAAAATGGGCTATACAAATAAAGTTGACTTGACTTGACTTGACTCAAGACTGTGGAGATGACAGTGGACTTTAGAAAGAACCCACCCACCTTACCCCCCAACCCCCTCACCATTCTCAACAGGACAGTGTCTACTGTGGACTCCTTTAAGTTCCTGGGAACCACAATCGCCCGGGACCTCAAGCGGACCTCATCAGGAAAATGGCCCAGCAGAGGTTGTACTTTCTGCGACAACTGAAGAAGTTCAACCTGCCTCAGGAGCTGCTCACCATCTTTTACATCTCTATTGTCCAGTCTGTTCTCTGCACTTCGATTACTATCTGGTTTGGATCGGCCACCAAACAGGACAGAAACAGACTGCAACGGATAATCAGGTCTGCGGGAAAAATCATCGGAGCCGACCTGCCCTCCATTCAGGACTTATACCAGTCCAGGGTCAAAAAACGGGCAGGAGGCATCACTGCAGACCCCTCACACCCTGCACACAAATTGTTTGATCTGCTTCCCTCTGGTAGGCATTACAGAGCTCTGTATGCCAAGACTACCAGACACAAAAACACTTTCTTCCCCCAGGCTGTCTCCCTGATCTCCCTGTAATCCACCATTGTATGAACCATCACACTGTTTGCACTACATGTACATATATATTTATATCTTGTTTTATTCTTCTTGTAAATACTTTATTCTTAATTTTTTTATTATTATTATTTATTAATTTGTATTTTGTATGGTGCACAGGAGAGAGAAAAATCTGGAGTCAAATTCCTTGTATGGTCACACACACACTTGGCAAATAAAGCTGATTCTGATCTGATTCTGATTCTGATTCTGATCCTGCGCTGTGTTTAGAACGTGAAATCAGAAAAGCCCAGATAAATAAAGAAAGTGTGGTGGCTGCATCTTTTGATGTGGAAAAGGCTATGACCTGATGTGGATAGAAGGGTTAATAATCAAATTGTACGGCATGGGAATCATAGGGAAAATGTACAGGTGGACTAAACAGTTTTGATAGGATAACTTCAGTGTGAGTAGGGAAATATGGTGAAAAGTGTTTAGTAGAGAATGGAACCCTTCTAGGCAGTATTATAAGTCCAATGCTGTTTTCAGTGATAAATGATAAATGAAATATAGATAGGGCCCTTGGAGTTTCATTATTTGCAACTGATGGGGTTATGTGGAAAAAGGGATGAAGCATAACATTCATCATTGAGAAGATACAGAAGCAGAAGCCACGGCACTCAACTAGAGTTTTAGATTTTCGGTTGCAAAGATAAAGGTAGATGTTTTCACAAAGAAAGAAGTAGGAGAGTGTTTTAAATATTTTGGTATCTTGTTTGAAAATTACTTGGAAAAATCATGTTGAAAGAATAGTTGGAAAATGTAAAAAAAATATTAAATATTATTAGATATCTGAGAGGTAGAGAGTGGGGAGCAAATAGAGTTGCTTTGAAAACTATATACACATTGGTCTGGTTAGATCTGATCTTGATTATAGATGTATTAGCATTAAAAAACTGACTTTAAAAATTCAATATAATATACCGGTAATACAATATCAAGCACTGAGATTATCTTGTGGGCCCATGAAGAATACTCCAGGAGCAGCATTACAGGTGGAAATGGTTGAAATGCCCCTTTTAGAAGAAGATGGATTTTACTAGTATAGTGGACAAATTAAGGGGACATGAGTAGAGTCACCTGGGTCAGAATGTGAGAAAGAGAAAGGACAGATACAGAGTTTTGGGTGGACAATAGTGAGCTTGATTGAAGAAATTGGGATTGTTGATGAAGTCCCATTGTGCCAGTCTCTGTAGTTCCGCCTTGGACTCTGGAGGAAATGAAGGGGGTTCTAAAACTGTTAAAAAACAAAAAGAGAAAGGGAAAAATGCAAGCAGTAATAAAGTCACCAAATACCTTTAAAAAAATACTGCTTACAATATGTATACAATACCAAGTCCAGACTATAAAGTATAACAGATAAGGACAGAACAGCAAATGTGTAGAAGGAGAGGAGAGGAGAGGAAAGACTCAGTAATAATCTAGGAAAAGATACAGGGGAGCTGCTGCCTTTTCTGCTAGCATTATGTTGGGTAGAGGAGGTCAGACCTAGCAAAGTCTTAGTAGGATCATACTTCAGTAGCATATGAATAAGTACTGGAAACATTCACTCAGATGACGAGATATAGTACCTGAAATGTATGCAAAAAGTGCAACAAGAAAAAGAGAAATAGGTATGGCTGGTAATTATTGTAGTATGGCTGATATCAAAAGTCTCAGTATTAAATCAGAAATGGTAGGTAGATTGGGATAGAGGAAAAAGGTTGACACCTCTACAATATTCAAAAGAAAGTAGGAGAAGTAGGGGAAAGCAATAGAAGCAGAAAGGAAGAAGACATCATATCAAGGATGTTATTTGGTCACAGTGGACTAAATAGCACATTATATACTATGAAGAAGCATGACACAAGTAACAGTGAATGCTGTGGGTTACAGAAAACAGTGGAGCATTGTGTTCTTGTGTTCTTGCATTGTCCAAGGTATCAACAATGGAGACAAACACTCAAAACATCACTTTGAAGGAACCAGATGATTCTAAATGTAACGTCCTTAATGTTTTGCAAAGGAAATTCAGGTGATGTGGGATATAGGGCAATTATCAGGTTCACAGAGAGCAAAGGGATTATCAGGAGAATCTGAAGTAGTTCTGTGGTGTCAATTATGTTCTTGACTCCAGTCCAGAAGGTGGCGGTAATGCACGAGGTGCCGCCATTTAGCACTGAAAGAAGAAGAAGATAATTTCCTGTTGTCCGTAAGGTTTTTACAGTCCGTCAACAAATTGTATCTTAAAGCTGAAAATTTAAAAAATATATTTAGTAACATTAATATGAAATTACACAATTATTACTCGACGATTTTTATTATACAGTAATTGTAATCTTTATATACTCTTAGGAACATTATAGGAAAACACTTTCTCGAGTTTAGAATCGCAAAGTAGCTAACGTTAAAAGGTCGTGGGTGGCATGCCTGAGCTCGCACGGTCAGTAATATAGCTAGTTGAAACATATACTAAAACTGTAGATAGACTTCATTAACACGTAGCTAATTTATAAGGTACTTTTTCTAAATAAGCAGTACATAACATGCCTATTGTTCTGTGTTTCTTGTGCAGTGTGTTACTGAGAATGTGGAGGACAGGTGGTCTGAGGCTGGCAGGGAGAGAACCAGTCAGACTCTATTCCAGCAACCCACCAAAGCCTTCACCTCTCTCTTCATCTCGGTCAAGCTCCTTTCCACAGTGCCAAGCTGAGAAACATAGGCGTAAACGGCAGAGGGAGGAGGCCATACTTTCAAGTCAGCGCAGTGTAAGTAGAGAAAAAACATCCGGAAAAAAATGAACTGCTGTATAGTGTTCCATCAAAGCAAATTCTGACTGGCATCTAAGTTACTTCTAACGGGTTCATGAGGAGAGAGTATTGTAGTAATAGTAACACTGTCATTGGCAGATAGATACTGAAGTTGTGGAAGATGTTCAGATTTTTTCTGTTTTGTACATTTTTGGATTAATTGTGTAATAATTAGAATCAGAATCCTTTATTGGTTCTGGGGGAAACTGGGTTGCTCTCACTGCTCTCATTAACGAATTGTCAAAGCTAGAGTAAGACACACACAATTAAAAGCCTAGAGTTTATACTTTGTCATATGGATAGGGCTAGGTACCGAACTTTGATTCTTTTATGGCACCGACCAAAATACTTCGGTAGTACCGAGTATCGAAATATTCCTCGTCTTTCGGTGCCCAGAGGTTAATCATGTGATCAAAACATGATCAGGTATGCAGATGGGGTTCACATCCATCTGTGTTGGAAACTGTAGTTGTGTGTTGGTCGTAGAACCAGTTAAAAAATGCCACAGAGGTCAAAAGTGTGGCTCCATTTTAGCAAGATGCATGACAATAGTGCGGAGGAGCAAGACTGTTATGGGAATACTATTAATTTTCCTTGTGAACACAGATCTGTTTTTCATTTAGTGTACCTCCCAAAAACGCTCAGCACAGCTTCAGTCCTCTGTCAGTGTCTAAACAGGACGTGTTCAGCCACTGCTGTATTGCTTACCTGTGTTTTGGTAGCGCTCAGCACACCGTTGTGCATTGCACCATTACTTTAGAATCATGTACAAAACAGAAAGAAACAGACTTAAAACCTAAAATGACCATTTGCGTTATATCTATGTGAAGCGAAGCCATTACTTTCCATTGACAGACAGCTAAGACTAGTTTTATCTGACATAGATCATATGTTGTCTAAATTCAGTTCAGTTTATTTATATAGTACCACTTCAGATGAAAAATTATCTCATGACACGAATATAGCAGGTCAAGACCATACTCTTCAAATTAGTCTTTAATATAGAGATACCTGACATTCCCCCATGAGCGAGCACTTATTGACAGTGGTGCGGAAGAACTGACTTTTTGAAAGCAGAAATCTTGAAACAGACCCCATCTTGAGGTGGGCGGCCAGCTTCCTTGAGTAGTTGGGTTGAAAGGGAGAGGAAGAGGATATGAGAGAGATGGAGGGGGGGCACACATACAGAGTTGCATAACAACTGCAATAATAACAGAAATACTGGAACTATAATTAATTATAACAACAATATTTATAGTAACTGCTATCAAAATATGACAAAATAATAATAACAGTCGGTATCAAGTAGGACCAGAGCAGGATGTCCAAACATGGTCCAAGGGAACCCATGAGACAAGAAAGAAGCCAGGAAGAAGCCACATTAATAACATGAATTAATGTACCGTAATATGAATGTGTACAGAAAGAGAGGGAAAGGAGAAGAGAGAAGCTCACTGTATCATGGGAAGTCCCATGGCAGTCCCATAGCAGCATGACTAGGAGGTAGCCTAGGCCAGCCCTAACTATATATCAAAAGGGAACGTTTTAAGTCTACTCATAAAAGATAAGGTGTCTGTCTCCCAGACTAAAACTAGAAGATGTTTCCACCCTAGTGGAGCTTGGTATCTAAAGATTCTGCTTCATAGTCTCTGACTTGTTTACTTTATCTTGGTGGTACAAATAAAATCTCACACTATTAAAGTCTTGGTGACAAAGTGCATACATTACTGCTTGTAACTGAGAAAAGATAAAAAACAAAACAAAAACCGTTTAGGTTTAGGGAAGTCCTGTAGAAAAGCTTAAAGTGACTGTGAAAATGAAAACTACTATTACTGTTACTACTGTACTGTGTGAAAAGACTTCAGATAAATAACAAGTCTTCTTCTTCATTTTTTATATAGCGCCAATTCACAACAAAAGTTATCTCATGACACTTTCCAGTTGGAGCAGGTCTAGACCAAATTCTTTAATTTAATTGTAATATAGAGAACCCAACCCTGGAGCAAGCACTTGACAACAGTGGCAAGGGAAAACTGTCTCTTTGAAGGCAGAAACCTCGGAGCAGACCCCGCCTGCCTTGACCGGTTTGGTTGAGAGAGAGAGAGAGAGAGAGAGAGAGAGAGAGAGAGCAGGAGAGAGAGGGGGGTGGGGTGTTAGAGAAGGAGCACACAAGCAGAGATGCATATCAGCAGTAATAATACCAGTATTAGAAATGTAGATAATAATAATGACAATGAAGGATACAGAAGGTACAATACTATGGTGATTATGATGGTAATACTAGTAACAATGAAAATGGTAGCAGCTGCAGCAGAGTAGTAATAGAATTAAAATAGATTATGACAGTAGTAATTGCAGTAAGTTTCGAGCAGGACCGCATGGGAATCTGTGAGACGAGAAAGCACAAGGACTCCAGGGAAGAAGTTGAGTTAGTGATATGCATTAATGGGGCATAAATGTGTGCAGAGGGACAAGAAGAAAGAACTCAGTGTGTCATGGGAGATCCCCTGGCAGTCTAAGTCTATAGCAGTATAACTAGGGGCTGGCCTAGACCTAACTATAAGCTTTATCAAAAAAGAAACCTACTCCTCTACTCTTAAATGTAGAGAGGGTGTCTGCCTCCCGGACCGAAACCGGAAGATGGTTCCATAGTAGAGGAGCTTTGGTGGGATAATAGGGAACTATCAACTCTTTAAGATATGATGGTGCCTGACCGTTCAGGGCTTTATATGTGTGGAGAAGAATTTTAAACTCTATCCTGAATTTTATAGGTAGCCAGTGGAGAAATATAATCTCTCGTGCTGGTTCTTGTCAGAATCAGAATCAGAATCAGAATCAGAATTGACTTTATTGCCATTGTAAGTGAAGAGGTTTCACGTTACTAGGAATTTGTCTTGTGTGAGTTTTTGGTAATATTAAAAATACTGTTATTTTGGAACTCTGCCTAACTGTCACTCTGTGTGACATCTGGGGTTCAGCCCTCTGCTCCAGCGATGTGACCCTGACACACCCCTGAAAATAATACACCACCATAGCTGTATGATCTTTTCTGATTATTGACATAATATACCATGTACATACTGTTAATTTATTTATTATTTATTTATATTTATTATTTATATTTATTTATTATTAACTACATTTGCTGCTTTTTGCACTTCTGGTTAGATGCTAAGCTGCATTTCGTTGCCCTGTACCTGTACATGTGTAATGTGTAATGTAATGTCTTGAATCTCAAAAAATAAATTGTTCAGATATTAGTGAAAATTTGTCTATATATTGTTGAACATTTGTATACAGTATATGTAGTGTTGAACATTAAATTGTTTAACAAAGATCAATGAAATTGTCCCCTAGTTGTTTGTTGAATATTTGTGACTGTGGAATAAATGGTTTAACAAAAACTGACAGCTGACTTAACTCTATTTTAAGGCTGCTGACATTTTTTTTCTCAGACTGCAGAAGAAGCAGCAGTGAAATGGAGTGAGAAGCAGAAGATAGCGTACACTTCACAAACACCTCCTGGGACAAAGAAAGGTGACTGACTTTCTGTCCCTGGTGTTGAACATGTCTTGCAACAGTATCTTATCTTATCTACTGGTAGCGTCTCTACAGACTTCACATTTTTAACTTTTTTGTTTGTTTGTTTATTTGTTTGTTTGTTTTTTTAACAGACACCAGCTTGCCATTCCCAGGCTCGTACTGTCCAGAGTATGTGGAGGCCAGCTGGTATGGATGGTGGGAGAAAGAAGAATTCTTCAGTCCAAAGCAACATGTGAGGATTTTAGAACAGAACAACACATCAAATTGTAACAGCTTCTTCAATAATGTTGTTGAGACTAAACTACAACTACAACAGCCTTCATAATAATAAAGTTAATATGAAATAACTCACTGCATTCTAAATAATTCGCCTCAAATATTATGTAATATAAAATGAAACAAAATGAAAAAATCTTAAATGGATCTTAAATGGATCTTAAATGGATCTTAACTTTCTGGCTGTGCTTTCATAGTCAACATGAGCTTGGCTTTTTTTTGTATAGACTGAGAAGTACTTTGCATTACTAATCTAATGCTTCACAGCTGTATTTTTTTAAAGCAATAACGTCACTTCTTATCATTGACTGATGATGAAACTGAAAGTAACAGCATGAGACATACTTTGAACAATAACACACATTAATACACAACATTATTAATGAAAAAAATTGCATGTTGCTTACGCTTGCACTGTTATTGTTCTTAAATGAATCAGATTCATTTTTCAACGCATTTTTCGATGCAGACATCTTGACAAGCAAAACTGCTGGAACTTCTGTAATGTAACTGTAAAGCAAATTATGTCTATATGTTTGTCCGTCCATCCTACCTTGAGAACAGTTCACCTGATCTACTCCACACTATGCAGGCGTTTGCTGGGGATACAAGAATGTCCAATGTTAAAATAAATATTTGTACTCCTACTCCTTGCCAACAATACCAACAGCAAAGATAGTAATAATATTACTGTAATAAAAATAAGTATAATAACAATAATCAAACTTAATAGTAATAATAATAATATTGCTAACATGATAAAACTATATAATATAGTATAAAGCTAATGTTCTGTAGTGATAAATTATTATTGCCACCACTACCAATGATAATAATGATAACAACAACAATAATACAATACTTACAGTGATCAAAGTTGTGTGATATCCATGTCTTTCAAGTAGTGAAATTCTGCATTATTCCATAGTAGTGTGTATTTACACTCTACTTGTGTTAAGTCCATGATGTAATGGACCTTCCACTAAGCTGCACTGTAGCTATACTAATATTTTTGAAGCAGTTAGAAACAGAGAGTAATACAAGGCTCAATAGTGCCATTACTCTCTGTTATCCTGACTACAGTGCTGAAAAGAAACCAGACCAAACAAGATTTTCCATTTATTGGAATGCCATTTCCTTTCGCGTTTTTGCATTGTTTGCTTTATTTTATGAGAATAAATAAATTAAATGAAAAATAACAAAATATTACTGCGTGCAGTGGTTAGCACTGTCGCCTCATAGCAAGAGGGTTCCAGGTTCGAATCCTGGTCTGGGCCCTTCTATGTGGAGTTTGCATGTTCTCTCTGTGCCTGTGTGGGTTTTCTCCGGGTACTCTGGCTTCCTCCCACAATACCAAAAACATGCACATTAGGTTAATTGGCTACTCTAAATTGCCCCTAGGTGTGAGCGTGAGAGTGTGTGGTTGTTTGTCTTTGTGTGTTAGCCCTGCGATTGACTGGCGACCAGTCCATGGTGTACCCTGCCTCTCGCCCGTAGTCAGCTGGGATAGGCTCCAGCTCCACCGCGACCCTGACGGATAAGCGGTATAGAAAATGGATGGATGGATTACTGCGTGCTATACAAACAAATCTTTTTAAAACATGACATGATTAACATGATTTTTTACTGTAAATAAATGAATTTGATTTTTAGTTGAACTTAAACAGCACAATATGCAACAGAAAAAGCACCTGCAGAAAAGTGAACTGTATGTTTCTCTTTTTGCTTTCAAACTTTCAACCTTCACATTGTCATGTTGTCATGTCCGTCAGGAGAGGTTATCTCACACTTTGGATCAGACATTCTCCCTGTGTATTCCTCCTCCAAACGTGACCGGTACTCTGCACCTGGGTCATGCCCTGACAGTTGCTGTAGAAGATGCTCTGGTTCGATGGTAACTGCCAGCACCACATGCAGGATCAATTCTCACTACTATGTATTGAGTCCGATTATCTGTTGGGAACGCTAATAAATGAATTTTTAATCCATCAGGAAAAGGATGCAGGGCTACAGAGTACTTTGGGTCCCTGGGTGTGACCATGCAGGTATTGCAACACAGGTATGACAAACTCCTCCCCTCCTCCTCATTCATGATAATTTCTTATTAAAAGGATAGCCTCACATTTTGTCAGTTTTCTCTTAAAACAATTTCCACATGCTCATATGTAATTTATAAGGTGGTGCTTACTATCAATGTTTCTCTTTTTCATATTGACTCTGAACACAAAACACTAGTGTAAATGAGGGAGGACAAAATCTACAGTCCTCATTCTTTCAGTAACTTTGGAAGATGCCCAGTTGATTTACGTAACTCAGACCGCTGAAGCTTCATTTATGTTAACCTCAGCTGAACTTTAGAAATCATTTTTGTTCAGAATGACGCCCAGTGAGGACAGCAGGAGACATTGCAACCAGTCACTTGTCAATTTTATTGTACATTCAATTAGTTTATTTTGCCATATTGGTATAGCCGATGACAGTTAAGGTACTTGATTGGAACAATTGGAACTTTGCTTACCCAGGTGTATCCCCCTTCTTCTGCAAATAGTGAATATTATTGTTGCCTCCATTTAAAAGAAGGGTGGGTTGAATATGTTAAATGAAAAGTTTAACAACTTCTTAAAGTGATTTACACATGCCAAAATTCACCCAAACATACATACATTGATACACTGATGGCAGTGGCTGCAATGCAAGGTACGACCTGGTCATCACAAGCGATAGTTCATGGAGATTTTTGACAAAGTAATTATACCACCTCAATCAGCCACCCAGGTGGTTTTAATGTTACAGCTGTTTGGTGTATGTTTGACCAGTCCATTCTTATTCGCTGAACAACAGTCTAGAGTGGTGCTTCCCATCTCACTTAGCCATTTCTGTGTGTGTTAGACGATAGTGGAGAGGAGACTGCAGAGGGAAAAGGGGAAGCGCAGACAGGACTTTACCAGGCACGAGTTCCTACAGGAGGTGTGGAATTGGAAGAATGAGTGAGTCTTCACAATCACATCATCACTTTTTATCTATGGTCTACATGTTTTTTTTACTTCATGAAGTTGAGGGTCTTTGCTCCTGTATATCCAAGGAAAGGAGAAGAGATCTACCACCAGCTGAGGAGGCTTGGAGCATCTCTGGATTGGAGCAGAGCATGTTTCACAATGGATCCAGTAAGACTCCAGACACATATGTTAGTCACACATTGTACCACCTGCAAGGCATGCAATAAAGTCTGAAGGACTAAAGAGTCTGAAGAAGTATAAAAATATAGATTATGGAAAGAATTGAAAACACAGCGGTGCCCACTTTCGAATCCTGGTCTGGGCCCTTCTGGGTCGAGTTTGTATGTTCTCCCTGTGCGTCGGTTTTCTCCGGGTACTCTGGCTTCCTCCCACAATCCCAAACACATGCACATTAGATTAATTGGGTACTCCACCCCTGTCCTCTGTCCTCCAGGGGAGGAGTTGAAGAGCTATATGACCTGAGGGACAAATGACCTCCTCAACCTGTCTGTGGTGCAGGACAGAGACACCAGCCTGTCGCTGAATGTGCTCCTCTGCCTTTTTATGGTGCTGTGCAGAGGGTGATGGACATTGTTCATTATGAACCTGAGTTTATTCAGAGTCCTCTCCTCTACCACAGATGTTAGGGACTCCAGCTCTGCCCTCACTACAGCGCCAGCCTCCAGCTGCAAGGCACACATCTTTTCAGTGTTGCTTCCCCAGCACAACACAGCGTAGAAGAGAATGCTGGCTATGACAGTCTGGTAGAACATCTGGAGCAGCTTCTGGCACACACTAAAGGACCTCAGCCTCCTCAGGAAATGGAGTCGGCTTTGTCCTTTACTGTACGTCCTACCAGAGAGTGCGTCAGTGTTAGCTGACCAGTCCAGTTTGTGATCTAATTGCAGCCCCAGGTACTTGTGTGTGTGGTCAAACTCCACACAGTCCCCATCAAGATTGAGCTTCAGGTAGTGTGCAGGCATCTACTGGTAGATGGACAAGACTGGTAGAACCAGACAGGCATTCATGGTCCCTTCCGGGTTTCACAATGAATAAAAAAAACAATGATTCACATAGCTGTGGAAGGACAAGCCATGTGAGTGAATAACAGAGCATATAAGGACCAAATGGAGGAGGCCCAGACAAATAGGATAGAGAGGGCAGGTGGTCAGGTGGTAACCAGAGTTAGTAGCTCATTGGGAGATAATGTGACGGGCTGAGCAGGGCAACCATTAGGCAGGACCTCAAGAGAAGTGGCATTCAGCGTTGTATGTGGGCAGGGCAGCAGGAGACCTTGACAACACTGGGCAGCAGGATGCTACAATTTCTGGGCAGTGAGGTTGATGTGCTTTACAGTGGTGAGGACAAAGAGCTTGGCAGCTGAGAAGTATAATGTTGGTGGGAGCCATGCCTCCTTCTGGAGGGTTTTCTAGGGGATTTGGATTGGGCCAGGGGTCAGGCTGACTTTGTTGCCGGACTGGTCAGTGGGCTGGAGGTTAGTAGTGGTGAGGCTGCCCAAAGCAGAGCTGGAAGGAGGCTAACACACAGGGTTGTAGAATAAGCTGCTGGATGCTAGCCAGTCAAAGTTCTGACTGTAAAGTTAAATGCTGGCATGCTGATAGCAAAGGCTGCTGTGACTAGGACATGGTCTATAGCTGGGTTAAATACTTGGGAACTCAGGCTGGAGCTTGGGTGCAGAGGAAACTAGAGCGACAGGCTCAGGATGAACAGAATGATGTTATCATACTGCCAACGGGATTTTGGCACAGTGACTATGTCTTGCTGGGTCAATATTTGGTCAGTTTATACTGTACCAGATCAGGGTTGTCAGTTCAGAGGACCAAAATGCAGAAATTGGAAAATATGAACAAAACGCAAATTTATTAAACTTACTTAAGGTGTTAACAGAGGCAGACAGGACAACACAAAATAACTAAAAGCAGCTGGAAATCCAGGTATAAACAAGCATAGTCCAACAAAGAATAATCGCAACGAGAGTGCTGGAACAGAACAACAAAAAGAAACCCAGAAAACAGCCGAGGTTCATAAAGAGCAAAGTAGGATCACAGGGAGTATCATTGGGAAAACGTGGAACTCGGGAACAGACGCAGAAAATGGAGATGAACTTCAAAAGAAAAAGAAAAAACACATGGACTACATACACAGGAGGCTAATTAGGAACAGATGAATCCAATCAGGACATTATCAAACGTGGTAAAGAGAGACAGGAAGTGCAAAACATGACACTTGAGGAGAGAAATCCTCAAAACTTGTGAAAATGGAGCCAATTCGTACAGAGTTAGCCAGTAATATAATGGAAATTCTGGATATTAAAGGTAAAGTGAGCGATTATGGAGGTGATGGCTGATTATTGATTGGCTAACTTTGTCAAATACTGATGATCTGGGCATGAGACTCAACAATCCCATGCAATATTTCAAATATTGTAGAATATTATAGTTAATTTGGTTGTGTGTCTGTTTATACAGCATCATCCATATGTGCATTTTGGTCCAATATTTTGAACTGACAATCCCGAACTGTAGCAGTCTGAACTGAACACTGATTTGTATTATGTTGTTTTTAGCTTGACTGTGCTATTTTTGTTTTTGTTGTTTTTATATTGACTGTGTGTACTGTTTATCTTGTTCTATGCATGTTGTTTTTGAAAGGTGTTGTCACCACTATGTATTGTATAAAAATGAGTATTACTATTATTATTTTCACTGTCACAATGAATCTAAGCATCACTATGTTGTAAGTTTAACATAGACTGGCTTTAAGGGGTAATAAATAGACTTTTATAGTACTGTTAAAGGAATATGAAAAGTAGCACCTTGGAACTGTTTATATTGTGTTGAGGGTTTTTTTTTTGTGATTTCAGGATTTCAGCAGGGCTGTTACTGAGGCCTTTGTAAGGCTGTGTGACTCTGGTCTAATTTATCGCTCTGAACGTTTGGTCAACTGGAGCTGTGCTCTCGAATCTGCCATCTCTGACATAGAGGTGAAACAACTTCACATGAATATACAGTAATACCACAGGTGGACAAAATAACAGTTGAGGGATGTTAAATTTTAATGTATTGATAAGTATGGCTCTTCCTTTTCCATGGTTCCCAAGAGTGGCCCCTCCTCACCACTAGTAAAGCCACTGTTAACCCATTTTTTAGGCAATGATCAGGACTTAATCTCATACTTTGAAAAAGAATTGTATATTTGAGTTTAAATTAAAATATTAACATCAATTTTTAAAGAGTCTATTCAATGTATTATTTAAAATGGCTACTTTTATTTTTATATTTTTACAGCTTTTGATACTAATAAACAGAAACTGATTTTATTCTCTATTATGTAATATCTAATATCATAACAACTTTGAACAAATTAATCTATATTAACAACTTAAAACATAGAGAGACAAACTGATTTGACTGCAGCAGCTGACAAATCAGAAAATCAGTCAATCAAATCTGTCTGATTTTCTGATTGTCTGCAACAGCTGTCTGTGTGTATGCAGTACCTGATTTACTTAGTCAGCACTCATCGCCGGTACTGAACCTCCACGTATATTCTCCAGATCATGGGGAGCTCGACAGTGAATTTCAGTGGTGCGATTTCTAAGCTCTCAAAAGCATAATAAAATACTGAATTAATGATTATTTATTTTTATTTATTTATTTATATTTATGATATAATCTGTAGCAGGAACCTGAAAGACAAACACAAATACTCCATGAAAGAAGTCAAGTTAGTGACATCATTGATGGGACATGAATATGTGTAGAAGGAGAAAAGTTCAGTGCATCAAGGGAGATCCCTTGGCAGTCTAAGCCTATAGCCGCATAACTAGAGGCCAGCCTAGGCTAGGCCTAACTATAAACTTTATCTAAAAGGAAGATTTTGAATCTACTCTTAAGCGTAGAGGGGGTGTCTGCCTCCCGGACCGAAACTGGAAGATGATTCCATAGGAAGGGATCTTGATAACTGCAGGCTCTGGTTCTTGTTCTACTGTTTGTGACTCTAGGAACTTTGCCTCCCTGATCTTTAATCTCAGGGTTCGCTGAGTAGCTCTCACCTCCTCCTTATTGCCCGCTGTGAAAGCCCTCTTCTTATTGTTGAGGATGGCTTTGATGTCCTTGGTTACCCACGACTTGTTGTTGGGGTAACAGTTTACAGTTATGGTTGGGATAATAGTGTCCACACAGAAGTTTATGTAGGCAGTGTCCTGGCCGCGGGGCTCACAGAGTGCCTGCCAGTCTGTTACCTCCAAACAGCCCTGGAGTGTCTCTTTGGCCTTATCTGTCCATCTTCTCACAGTCCTTGAAGTTACGGGCAGAAGCTTTATGAGAGGCACATAGCAGGGGGAGAGGTGGATCAGGTTGTGATCTGACCTGCCTAGTGGGGGGAGGGGGAAAGAGTTGTAACAGTCTCTTACGTTAGCATACAGCAGGTCTATTGTTTTTCCCTCTCTGGTAGGACAATTCACAAACTGAGTGAAAGTGGGAAGTGTTTTGTCCAGGTTAGTATGCTTGAAATCACCCGAGATTGCAATGAATGCACTCAGGTGAGTCTGTATCCGGGCTTTTGCAGAGTGAATAGTTTCACGTGCCGTGCTGGGGTTTGCAGAGGGGGGAACATAAACAGTCACCATGACAACATGTGAAAACTCCCTGGGCAGGTAATACACACAGTTCCACATCCGAGCTGCAGATGCGCTCCTTCACTGTGATGTGAGCTGGATTACACCACCAGTTGTTTACGAACATGGCAAGCCCTCCGCCTCTGTGCTTACCGCTAACAGCGCAGCCGCACAGACTGTATGGAAGCCTGTTACTGTCGTATTGTCATCGGGTCTATCCTGGTGCAGCCATGTCTCCATAAAGCACATCAAACTGCACTCCCGGTATTCCCTCTGACTCTGAGACAGTGCCGTCAGTTTGTCCATCTTATTCGCAAAGTGACCTCACGTTTCCCATGATGATAGAGGGGAGACATGGCTTAGACTTCCTAGTCATAAGCCTCCGTTGTTTCAAAGCTTCCCTCCTCCTTCGTAGCTTTTTTTCCCCCTGCATCCTCTGTGAGTCTTGATCCAGCATTCAGCAGGGATTACTCTCTGTGTTTTCCCTGGAGCGCTGGCCGGCTTCTTTTTAAGGGCTTATGTGTTTGAAGGTAGGTCAGTACCAGTTGAGGTTAGGAGGTGTTGAATTGAATTGTCTCTAATGAGTACAATTGTATCATTGAAATAGGTCATGCAGTCGTGGATCAGCGGTTAGGGTGTCGTACCCGTAACCGGTGGATCGCTGGTTCGATTCCCCGTCCTGGTGTCCATGGCTGAGGTACCCTTGAGCAAGGTACCTAACCCCCACTGCTCCCCGGGCGCTGTACGCGGTCGCCCACTGCCCCGGGTTTGCTGTGTGTGTGTGCACGTCACTTGGGTGGGTTAAATGCAGAGCACGAATTTCGTTGGAGTGAGTTCCCTCCAATGACAAAATATGTCACTTTCTTAAAATCATTACTCTTCAGGGTTACAGGAATACAAGGCTCAATAGCGCTATGACTCTTTGTCAGCCTGGCTACAGTGCTGAAGAGAAACCTGGGATTGTTCTTATTTTCCCTAATTACTGCTGAGTAATAGGCTGCTCTTGTATTGGTAGGGCCTTTTTGTATGATTTGCGACCATCGTGCCAGATCAGGTGAAATTCTTTTTGTTTGGTGGAACAACGTTTCCTTTCGAGTTTTTTGTGTGTTTTGCTGTAATTTGCGGATCTCAGAGTTCTACCATGGTGTTAATCTCTTTTGATTTATCATTTTCTTTTTTAGGGGGCAATAGAACAGCTAGCTTGCAGCACTGTCAACAAAAAGATCATTTTGAGAGGGGCTATGGTTCTTCTTTAGCATTGGAGTGTTCGGTTATACTGAGATGTGGTACTGAAATAAATGCCAATGGTATCACTTCCTTAAACTTTGCCACAGCACTATCGGATAGATATGCAGTGTAGGATTTTTTTCCCAGTGCCTTGTAGTCAGGTAATAGATGTTCGAAAGTTATTAAACAATGGTCAGATAAAAGGATTTTGTGGGAAGACTATTAGATGTTCAGTTTCAATGCCATATGTCAGAACAAGGTCAAGAGTGTGATTAAGACAATGACTCAGTTTATATACACAATGACAGAAGAATTAGGCATTCAAATGAATTATGATTGCGTGTAGGCTTTGGACTGTTTGCTAGGCTTGAGTCAAAAATTGCTGCAACTCCACCTCGAGCAATATGAGTATTAATATGACTGGGAAGAGTGGATTCATTTAGACTAAAATATACTTTGGAATGGAGCCAAGTTTCAGTTAGACAAAATAAATCTATGTCATGATCTGATATTAAGTCATTATTATGATTCTTCTTTTTCTTCTTCTTCTTCTTATTATTATATATTATTATTATTATTATTGTTATCTAAGGCTGTCCTTATAAGGACTGTGACCAGTGCCATACACAGAGCAACAGGGAGTGATGTTGGGCGCGCACATAGGTCAAAAACTTATCACTTCATTTTGTCCACCTGTGTATATTTTTATAAAGGAGTCATTCATTTTGTTTTGTGTTCCCTTGCTGTACAATTGTAGAGAGTTGTTCTTGTATGTCCATGTCGTATTTAAAGTTGTGGACTTGCTGTCAGGTTGACTCAATGGAGCTGTCTGGGCAGACCATGTTGTCTGTTCCTGGTTATGAAAACAAAGTGGAGTTTGGAACAATGCTTACCTTTGCCTACCCGTTAGTAGGCCACAGTGAGTATTGCTGACTGTCTCAAAATACTTGTTGTGTTTGGGCATGTTCTTTAATGTTATAATAGGATTTTAACTGTATTTTAGATGGAGAAGTGGCAGTGTCCACCACCCGTCCGGAAACTATACTGGGAGATGTGGCTATCGCTGTTCACCCTGATGATCCTCGATATCAGGCTAGTTTACTTTTTTCTTCAACTCTCAGAATAAGTGCAAAATAACACAGAATTTGGACATACGTACTTTAGTATCTGTGTTGCTTGTTTTTGCTGTTGAAACACAAAAAGTGGTGTCACCTAAAACTTGAGTGACAATGACAAAATTTTCACCATTAGGAGGCAGAAAGTAACACAGCCTTGATATACTATCAGAATTGTGGTTGTAGCTAACATGGTAGCAGCTAAAGGCATACTTTCATAATACCCTGCAGATAAAGAGCAACATCATCATTTGAATATATGTCAAAAGGGGCAAGGGCAAAAATGGGCAGTTGTGGATCATCAGTAAGGGTATCGGCCCCGTCGCTGGTTCGATTCCCCGTACCGGTGTCCATGGCTGAGGTACCCTTGAGCAAGGTACCTAACCCCCACTGCTCCCCAGGCGCTGCACGCGGTTGCCCAGTGCCCCGGGTTTGTTGTGTGTGTGCACGTCACTTGGGTGGGTTAAATGCAGAGCACGAATTTTGTTGGAGTGAGTTCCCTCCAATGACAAAATATGTCACTTACTTATTCTTATTCTAAAAGGTTTTGTTTTTACTTGAGTTTAAAGGCTAACCAGAGACTGGAACTGTACCATCCTTTTCATCATATCAACTCTCAAACATCTAAATGTTTATCTATACCATCCCTATTAAACAAACTAAGTAAAGTAAAAAAGTATGTGTGCAACAAGATGTATACATATACGTGTAGGTTGGGGGGGTGATATCGATCAAATCTGTCATGGTAAAGTTGTGTAAGAACTACAATTTAAAAATGCGGCATTACAATAATTAGCAAATGTCAAATGCATTCATGCTCCTCCCTAAATGTCTGAAGTATTACCAACAAAATGTGTTTTAAAGTGTTGAATGTAAAATTACTCAATTTGCAGAACTCACTGATTTGTTACAATCCTACAACATACCAGGCAAATGCAGAGCAATCTATGTAGTAGAAACACAGGATAACTGAATACAACATGACATTTGAAAGATACCTGTGCTCATTCTGCTTATCATTCTGCTTTTTCCACCGTGTTTTAGGCAATTCATGGGAAGCAGTGCAGACACCCCTTCACCAACAGACTCCTTCCCATCATCACTGATTCAATGGTGGACATGAAGCTAGGAACTGGTGACGGCAACACTACTGTCTGACACCATCTCATCAAATTATGAACATGCGAAGCCACAGTTTGTTTATCACAGAGAAAATCTGCTTTTAAGCTGTTGCTGATTATCTGAGTGTTGATTGTTTTTTGTGATTGTTATATGTTTGGGGTATTTATGCCTTTAATGGATAGGACAATCAGCGAGAGTGACAGGAAATGGGGGAGATAGAGAGCGAGGCATGGCCAGATGCAAACCCACATTGCTGCTATGAAGGGATTTCAATCTTCTGTACATGAGCACACTAACCTTCTCTGCATGTGTCAACCCTGTTTTCTCTGTTTTGTAGGTGCAGTGAAAGTAACTCCTGCTCATGACCACATTGACTTCCTGCTGTCACAGAGACACTCACTACCACACCTCACTGTAATTGGAGGAGATGGGACCATGACACACCTCTGTGGGCAGTGGTTGGAGGTGAATGAGTACTGTCATTAACTTTGCATTATGATATGATGTATTTGAAAGCATATGATTCATTGACATATGTTAGCTTTTTTAGGTTGCAGCTAACAAAAAAGCAGGCCTTTCAAAACACTGTTGGAACTGTGGTGAGACATGAAAAGATGCAAATCTTCATTCCAACTGTAATCATTTAGTGTCACTTTGTCTCTTTTAAGGGAGTCAAACGTTTTGATGCCAGACAACTGGTTGTGGATGCCCTGACTGAAAAAAAGCTGTTCAGAGGAAAAAAGGATCATGTCATGACTTTACCTGTGTGCAGGTAGAGGAAATAACATAGAGGCATTCTCAACTTTTGTGTGTGTACTGATGTCTCTGCTGCTGTTCATACAAAGGTGTTCTACAGATATTTTTTTAATACAAACTAGTTTCTGTCTGTTTGCTATCTGTTTGCAGTCTAAAGTAATTTCTATGAAGACCCAGCAGTTGTGCCTTTCTCCTGTTGATTTAGGTGTGTTATGAATATAATTTAATTTAATTTTTCAATTTTATTTACTTTATTAATCCCAAGCTGGGAAATTACTTCTCAGCATTTAACCCATCACTGATTGAAACACACACACATGCAACATGCAGTGAAACACACAGGAGCAGTGGGCTGCGGCTATCAAGTGCCCGGGGAGTGGGGGGGCATTATTAATCACTCCACCACACCCAAATTTTTCCTACCCGTCCGGTGGGGGATTGAACCAGCGACCTTCCGATCACAAGCCGCTTCTCCAACCTTCAGGCCACGGCGGCCCCTCAAATCGAATATACTTGCCCTATTCGAAGACGATTCACTGCTAATCCAAGCAGCTTCTGAAGAACTGATGAAGCTGCTTGGATTAGCAGTGAATCGTCTTCAAGTCAATCTTCACAAATCCAGACGCTTTTCTGCTTTAACTCTTTGAGTGAATATCACCTGGATGACTGAGAATCTCCTGTTCAGCTCTGTACTGCAGACAGATCATCCCTGTTATCTGGAGAGTCCCTGGCATTGACTGCCATCCTCTCTTATATTATACCGTTACCATATAAACATCATTAATTCACTGTTGAGTAGCTACAAAGGAACATGTTACCAAGAGCATAGAATAAATTTAAGATAGTGTAAAGCTTCATTAAGCAATGAACTACAGTACTGATAATGACAAATACCATGAAGGATATTTAAGAATATCATAATCAGGTTAGATATTACATGACATTACATGTCACATTAATAACACATTACATGTGTTAAACCCACTTTAATTTACAAAATGTTAGCCAAGGGTTGAAATTATAAAGATAGTGATAACTTGTGCTTATACATATTTTTATTTTAATTATTTATTAAAATAAAATTTATTTTTTATTTTATTTATTATTTTTAATTATTATTATTATTATTATTTAATTATTTCCTCTTTCATTGTTTCTTCTTTATTTTCTTAGTAATGTAGGGTTACAATTGTTGTTTTTTTAAATTCCCAGCCACAACAGACCAGATGAAAGTAGTAGTCATCTGACTTGCCATCAGACACAGTATCCTGGATGCTGTCTCTCAGGCTAGCCTACCTTGTAGGCTGTATGCAGGCTGAAAGGAACACCTGCCAACAGAGATATCTTGTCAGAGATGACAAAAGTACTACAACATTCTTGGCAGTGATTTAAAAAAACAGCAACAACCAACAAACACAAATTTAGTCAGAGCCGATTAAAACCTTCAGTCAGCTCTGACCGGGAGAATGTCAACCTTCTTCAAATGTTCTACCATCATCCCGGTCCCCAAAAAACCCACCATCACGGGGTTGAATGAATACAGACCCGTCGTCCTGACGTCTGTGGTCATGAAATCCTTCAAGAGGCTGGTGCTGAACCACCTGAAGCTCATCACAGGCACCCTGCTTGACCCCCTGCAGTTTGCCTACCGGGCAAACCAGTCGGTGGATGACGCAGTCAACATGGGACTGCACTTCATCCTCCATCACCTTGACACCCCAGGGACGTACGCCAGGATCCTGTTCACTTAATCTCTGCGTTTAACACCATCATTTCAGAAATCCTTCACCAGAAGCTCTCACAGCTCACAGTGTCGGCCTCCACCTCTCATTGGATCTACAACTTCCTCATTGACAGGAGGCAGCAGGTGAGGCTGGGGAGCATCACCTCCAGCCCCAGGTCCATCAGCACCAGCGCCCCCAGGGGTGTGTTCTTTCGCCCACTGCTATTCTCCCTATACACGAACGACTGCTCCTCAGGGGACCCGTCTATTGAACTACTTAAGTTTGCAGACGACACAACAGTAGCTGGCCAGCTGAACAACCTGGAGCTAAATCTGCTCAAGACTGTGGAGATGACAGTGGACTTTAGAAAGAACCCACCCACCTTACCCCACCTCACCATTCTCAACAGGACAGTGTCTACTGTGGACTCCTTTAAGTTCCTGGAAACCACAATCGCCCGGGATCTCAAGTGGAAGACCCACATAGACCTCATCAGGAAAATGGCCCAGCAGAGGTTGTACTTTCTGTGACAGCTGAAGAAGTTCAACCTGCCTCAGGAGCTGCTGACCATCTTTTACACCTCTATTGTCCAGTCTGTTCTCTGCACTTCGATTACTATCTGGTTTGGATCAGCCACCAAACAGGACAGGAACAGACTGCAACGGATAATCAGGTCTGCAGGAAAAATCATTGGAGCCGACCTGCCCTCCATTCAGGACTTATACCAGTCCAGGGTCAAAAAACGGGCAGGAGGCATCACTGCAGACCCCTCACACCCTGCACACCAACTGTTTGATCTGGTTCCCTCTGGTAGGCATTACAGAGCTCTGTATGCCAAGACTACCAGACACAAAAACACTTTCTTCCCCTAGGCTGTCTCCCTGATCTCCCCGTAATCCCCCTGCCGTTGCATGAACCATCGCACTACATGTACATATATTTATATCAGAATCAGAATTCCTTTATTTATCCCTGGAGGGAAATTCTTGAGAAAGATCGGGAGCGTCTGCAACAGGCTGCACACGTATCGACGCATGCGCACTGTCTTTATATCTTGTCTTTTGTAAATACTTTATTTTTTCTTATTATTTTTTTACCATTTTTTATTTTGTATGGTGCACAGGAGAGAGTCAACTTCCTTGTATGGTCACTGTACTTGGCAAATAAAGCTGATTATGATTATGATTATAATTATAGTAAAAAACAAAGACAGGGAAAGGGAGTTTACATTTAGACCTGCACAGAAAACACACAATTGAAAGGATCAAAGGGTTAAATTAGGGGAGGTTTGGAAGTTGCTCCTCGTACTCCCAGACAACATCTTCACTTAATTATTTGGTTTGCAGTGACTGATGTCTGTTCCTTGTTCACTTTTTACACCAACCTTCTATGTCACAAACATCTTGGCCTAAAGATATGTCTAGCAGTGTCATGATAAACTTCTTCTTGCTTACCATTATATTCCTGAAATTGGACAATAGAGGATGCTTTAATGTGGTAATGTTTGTGTTTTCTCTCTTCCCTATTCCCTTTTTTTCCTATGTCTTGCCTGTCTCAGTCGCTCAGGAGATATTGTTGAACCTCTTCTAAAGAAGCAGTGGTTTGTTCGCTGTGGTGACATGGCTAAAAAAGCTATACAGGTGGGTTGGTGGCTGTAAGATATTGATATTTATGAAAGCATGTAATTTCATCACAAGTTTTCAAGTAACCATGTCAGGCTCTCTCGTGTAAACATAGTGAATTCATCTCTACCCTGAACCCTGTGAAAATATTTACGGTCAAATATGACTATTTCTTTCCCTGTTAGGCTGTGGAGGACAGACAGCTGGAAATCATCCCTCAGTTCTACACAAAGACATGGAAGAACTGGCTGTCCAACATCAGGTAGACTGCCCTGACCTTTGACTCAAAAAAATTCACAAAACAAAACAGTAATCTGTAATCTGATCAACGAACTCCTGTTCAAAGTCTTGGTTGTCAACAACATCCCTGTGTTTGCTTGGCAGTGACTGGTGTATTTCAAGGCAACTTTGGTGGGGGCATCAGGTTCCAGCTTACAAAGTGGAGCTTCTTAATTCTACTGATAAGCAAGAGGTTGGGTCTGTTGTTTTATTTATTTTTTTTTATTCATTTATTGTGTTTATTGTACTTATTCAATATTTTGTTCAGGCCATTTAACCCAATGCAACCATGAATTGAAGAAAATGGGGATTAGAAATGGTTGATTGGTTGGCTTAATGTGTTCACTATCTGATGTACTAGTGTCAGCCTCTTCCAGACTATGGTGACAGTTACAGTGTGTGTGTCTGTGTTGTTTGTGGTAGGAGCAGTGGGTTTGGGGACGGAGTGAGGACGAGGCCCGACACAGAGCTGCTGTCAAATATAGAGTGAAGCCGGAGGCCATTGCTTTGACTCAGGGTGACTCACCTGTATCTTACCTCTTAATTTGCTACTGTTTTCAGCTGATGAATACCTGACTCTACATTAGCTAAAATATTCACAAAGGGAAAAGCAAGAATATCCACTGATTACCAGTGTTCTCTTTTTACATCTATTATTGCTTTTACTGCCAATGAAGTGACAGTGGTACAAATGATTTTAGTGGCCATTTTAGCTTAACAGATATTATCATCATGATAAAAGTAAATATCCACCAATAAAGAACAAAAAAGCACATAAATTTTGGAGCTAATTTAGAAGTAGTGTTGCCATTACATATTGTATAAGAGAGCAAAGTTAAAGCTAATCCTGTTGCTGCCAATACAATGTGAAGTGTAATTTGATTTCTGATTTACAGTATGTCAGCATGATGTATGACACAATTTGAATTGATTTTGCCATCAATTTTCAGGGTCATGTTTTTTTGATTAAAATTAAAATCAAAACTCCACTTACAAATCCTCTTCACATTCCAATAAAACTTAATGGTTAAATTATAATGGTTAAATTTGGGGGGGGGGGGGGGGGCATACATTAATGGGACATGAATGTGTATGGAATGAGAATTAGAGGGGAAGAGAGAAGTTCAGTACATCTAAGCATTCCAAAGCAGCATAACCAGCTTAGGCCATCTCTAACTGTACGCTTTATCAAAAAGGAAACTTTTAAGTCTACTCTTAAACAAAGAAAGGGTGTCTGCCTCCCGGACTGAAACCGGAAGATGATTCTATAGGAAGGGAGCTTGATAACTGAAGGCTCACTTTCCCATTCTACTTTTGGTGACTCTCGGAACCACAAGTGACCCTGCATCCTAGGAGCGTAGAGTTCTAGTTGAATTATAAGGTACTATGAGCTCTTAAAGATAAGATGGCATCTGACCATTTAGGGCTTTGTATGTGTATTCTGAATTTTACAGGCAGCCAGTGTCGAGAAACCAGTACAGGAGAAATATGATCTCTAATATGAGTTTATGTCAATACATGTGCAGCAGCATTCTGACTTAGTTGCAGTCTTTAGGGTCTTATTGGGACAGCCAGATAACAGGGAGTTCAAACTTCAAAACTTCAAACTTTATTTTGTCAATATATTTTTTACATACACTGAAATTCTTTCTCTGCATTTAACCCATCTCTGATTGAAACACACACACATGCAACATGCAACATGCAGTGAAGCACACAGGAGCAGTGGGCTACCATGTCAGGTGCCCGGAGAGCAATTGTGTGTGTGGCGAGGGGGGGGGTTAAGTGCCTTGCACATCAGCCAACTAATAGGGGGGCATTGATCAATCAGTGAGTTGCAAAGACCAGCCTGGGGGTAGTAAATGTATGGATTAGTTTTTCTGTATCTTCGTTTTTCTGAGACTGAATGTGCCTAATTTTTGCAATGGTGAGAAGGTTGAAAAAAGGCAATCCTTGATATTTTGAGCTATGCATGGGTTAAAGGACATATCCTGATCAAAAATAACTCCCAGATTTCTTACGGTGGGGCTGGACGCCAAGGTAATGCCATCTGGGGTAACTACATCAATAGATAATTTGTTTCTAAGATGTTTAAGGCCCAGCACAATAACTTCAGCTTTGTCTGAGTTTAAAAGTAGAAAACTGCAAGTCATCCAGGTTTTTATGTCTTTAAGGCGTGCTTGAAGTTTGGTTAGCTGATTAACTTCATCTGGTTTCGTTGATAAATATAATTGTGTATCATCTGCTTAACAGAATGGGTTAAATGCAGAGGAAAAATCCAGTGTGTGCATGTAAAAATATATATGCTGCCAATAAAGCTGATCTTTCTTCCTATTCTTCTTCTTATCAAATGCAACTGCGGTCTAACAGTACGAATACAGACACAAGACCTTCATCTGATGCAAGTTCAAGGTCATTTGTGACTTTGAACAGTCCTGTCTTTGTGCTCTAAAACCAGACTTGAAATCCTCAAACAAACTATAATTATGTGGGAAGTCACGTAGCTGATTAGCAACTGCTTTCTTAAGGATCTTAGAGAAAAAGGGAAGATTAGATGTCGGTCTATAGTTGCCCAAAACCTCTGGATCAAGAGTAGGCTTTTTAAGGAGAGGTTTGGTTACTGTGGTACTTAGCCTTACTAGATTTATCATGTCTAGTAGTGAAGTACTAAGTAGGGTTAAAACTTCTTTGAGCAGCTCAGTAGGGATGAGGTCTTAAAGGCATGTTGTTGGTTTGGATGAAGAGATCAATGACTTTATTTGGTGAAGGTCAGTCAGAGAAATGCAGTCCCGATAATTATACTAGGGTAGGTCAGGACCAATTGAGGTCATAAAGTCGTTACTCCTAAGGGTTACAGGATAGTATTGCAACTCCTTGTCAGCTTGGCTACAGTTTTTGTGTTTTACTTTAATCTTTTTTGTTTTATTGTTGTCTTTTTTAGTGAGCTTGCAGCACTGTCCACAAAACATCAACTTGAGAGGGACTTCTTTCAGAAGACTCTCAGCGTGAGAGTCTTCCTTAGCATTGTTATACGGAGTTATTATACTGAAGTAAATGCCGATGGTATCACTTCCTTAAATTTTGTGACAGCACTATCAGACATACATGTAGTGTGAATTTTTTGATTTCGATTTTGTAGAAAGATATTAAATGTTCAATGTCATTGCCATATGTCAGATCACGGTCAAGAGTGTGATTAAAACATTGAGTAGGTTTATGTACACACTGACAGAAGCCGATTGAGTCTGATAAAGAGATAAATGCTGTACAAAGGCTATCGTTGTTATTGTCCACATGAAAATTAAAATCATCCACAGTAATTGCTTTATTTGCTTTCAGGACCAGACTTGATAAAAAATTCCATTAAAAATAGACCGGGATCACAGTATACTGTAACAATTAAAATTGATTGTACTGTTTTCCAGGTTGGGTGTGAAAGGCTAAGAATTAGGCTTTTAAATTAATTCTGATTGAGTGTATGTTTTGGACTTGACTTGAGTCAAAAGTAACTGCAACTCCACCTCCTCAGCCAGTGTCTTGAGCAATGTGATTTTTAATATGACTCAGGGGTGAGGATTAATTTAAACCCACAGATTTTTTGGAATAGAGACAGGTTTCAGTTATTAAGGAATATTAATACTAACACTAATATTAAGTAATTTATTAAAGCAGCTTTAAATGACAGAGACCTAATGTTTCAGAGTCTACATTTAATTTTCAAATTTGTTTAAACTATGGTGCTGTTGGTTAATATTAATTGGGTCTTATGTAAACCTCCTCTTTTTGTAGTATTTGTTGTAATTAACTTAGGTGGTCAGGGGACAAACACAGTCTCTGTGGGATTTTGGGTGGATGTTCTTGTGGAAGCGTAGAGAGGCGTGCAGGACTTTGTTAAAGAAATCAGTCACATTCCTAGATATGACAGCTGCTCCTAATCAGACCAGGTCTTCCTCAGAAAATCTACTAATTGTCTACAAAGCCCACATTGTTTGCTGGACACCATCTTATCAGCTAGCAGTTGATTGATGATATGAGGCTGTCACCACTGGTCAGATTGGGTAAGAGTCCAGAGAACGCTACGTAGCCCGACATAGTTTAAGCAAATGTACACACCGACTCATCATTAATTTTAGTGACTGCCGACATGTATTACAATTTTGCTGTATTTACACTTATCCTTTGCCAACAGCTTAAATATGATCCCATGTCACCCACTCTGGCCCCAGGAATACATTTTACTATGGTCACTTGTGTTGCACTTGCTAACTTCACGTTTCCAACAGTCGATGCTCTGGGGATCACATACCCATTTATCCAGGGTTGCTTTCTGTCTGAGGACTTAAGACCTACCAACAGATGGCTTTAAAACAGTAGGCCAAATCATTGTTGTAGGAATATTTTGACAGGTGTAGGCTTTGACTAACAAAAAAGAGTAAAACTTTGTCATGCTTTGCTCATTAAAGATGCGAGTGCTTGAGGAGTGGGTTGAGACAGTATTAATAACTGGTGATTCACATTTGAAAATTATACATCTGTGATTGGATACAGTCATGTCCAATAATTCCATAGATGTTACTTTTACACCCCTGCTAAATGCAATCCCTGATGTAATATGCATTTTACACAAACCTACTTTTTAAAACTAAAGGAAATTGTAATGTACATGTATGTTGTATGTTCATTGCTAGAGTCATCCACATGGATATTAAACCTGCATTGGTTGAAATAATCATAGTGTAGAAGACAGTTTAACAAATGATGACTGATCATTAGCAACCAAGATTTAGATAAAAAATATGCAAATTTGCAGACAGAATAAAATAATTTGAAATGAAAGTCTTACTGGGAATAGATATCACACTGAATGCACTTTTGGTTGGAACTAGAATTCCTTCATTCATCTGAATCTTTGATGCATTCTTAATATTTGTCAGTGGCAGTAAAGAGTCATATTTTGTCAGTGACCAGTGCTGCGTCCAGTTGTGCGGAAGAAATGATTTGTCATGTACGCATGGTGGTGGAGACAGCATTAGAAATGTTTTCAGTGAGGCCACAATAGCCCTGTTGACTGAGGTAATGTAACTGATTTTTTTCAAGATTATGTGACCGATGTTCTCCTCAGTGATAGCAACTCTGACCATGTACCATTTGAGCATCAGGTAACACATAGTCCACAGCTCCTTATCTTACCAGATTCATGTCCTCTAACCCAGCACTCCGAGGGGCATGGGCTCTCAGAGCTCCCGGGACCATGATTGTTATTAAAAAATATTTATTATCTTTAAGTTCCCCCTAAAACCTTGCAAAGTTGGATAAAATCCGTCAGTGCCATTGGGCCACTGAGCAGTTAAGGCTACAGGAAATCCTTCTGTTATCAATATGCTCCGATCTCCCAGGGTCTCTAATCCAGTCACTGTGTCTGGAGCTGATAAAACATCCACATGCTGTGTCCTTCATATATCTGTGTATTTCTATACTCATACGTACATACGTATACATCTATATATGTGTGTTTGAGTGTATACATGCTCAAAGTGTTTTCAGCTGTCACATGTCCTGCTCACTACTTATAGCTCACTAGAATAACTAAATATAGTTAAGTTACAAAAAATACTTTTTTTATGTGATAATCTTAAAAATGAGCCAAAAATGAATAACTTGATATGTTTGCAGATTTTTTAAATAGTCCACTTCTGTTTCTGCTCGTATTGCTACTATTACAAATGCTACGTTTTCACTTACAATAGTAGTTCTCAAAATATAAGTAATAAGTAATTTTAGAAGCAGTGAAGGCAAAACCAACCTACAGGTTGAAAACCAAACAGCTAGTTAAAAACCTCCATTAATAGATTTGTCAGCACATTGCTAGTTTAGTGCAGCGCTTGTATAATTGCCATTTAAATTTTTTTACACATTTGTTTTGTTTACACATCTGTTCTTGCTTTATCAGACCCTGATGTCCTGGATACATGGTTCTCCTCAGGGCTGTATCCTTTCGCAATGCTTGGCTGGCCTGAGCAGGTACTGGACTTTCTCCAGCAGAATATAGTACCCAGTAAACAGCTCCATTCCTTTGTATCATAACCATAACTTCACCTTCCACAGACCACTGACCTTCAGCAATTCTACCCTAATTCCATTCTGGAGACAGGCAGTGACCTCATCTTCTTCTGGGTTGCAAGGATGGTGATGCTGGGCACAGAGTTGACTGGACATCTGCCTTTTAAACAAGTGCTGACATAAAAGATAAAAAAAATAAAAGAAAAACCTCCCTTCTAAAAAAAAAAGCAGTATTTATATGAACATCACTGATGAATCATGGTGTCAGCTCATCCTGTTGTTTTTCTTCTGTCTTTAAGGTTCTACTTCACCCTCTGGTGAGAGATAAACATGGTAGGAAAATGAGTAAATCTCTTGGAAATGTCATCAATCCATTAGATTTTATACACGGAGTCTCTCTAGAGGTAGGTAGCATGTGGGCTTGGTTCAGGTGACATATTACTGTGAATGACTTTCTGATATCTATAACACCGATTGAAGGGGCAGGACTATAATATTTCAAACACCACTTTTAAGTTTAAAAAAAAGTAAAGTGTATTTTAATTTTATTTTGCTTAAAAACATTGGAATACTACAAAGAATACATTCACAAATACCACATTCAGAAGGAGTCTATGCAAAGTGAAGGCATCAAATATTTACTGGGATGTAAAAAGAATACTACTGTCAGAGAACTGAATGGTTTTTCTGTTGTTAAGTGTTAAGGGGCAGCCGTGGCCTAGAGGTTGGAGAAGCGGCTTGTGATCGGAGGGTCACCGGTTCAATTTCCCCACCAGACGGGCAGGAAAAATTTGGGTGTGGTGGAGTGATTAATGCGAAAAAATGCCCCTCCTCCCATTAGCCGACTGATGTGCCCTTGAGCAAGGCACTTAACCCCCCAATATGCTCCCCGCACTTGATGCTGCCCACTGCTCCTGCATGTAATTTGGCCAGGTGTTGCATGTGTGTGTTCAACTAAGGATGGGTCAAATGCAGAAGACGAATTCAGTGTGTGTACGTAAAAATATATATACAGTCAATAAAGGTGATTTTTCTTCTATTAAGTAGGTAACAACTGAGACAGTTGTTTGTTCGCACAAGATGTTTTTGTTGTTAACTATTTCTCCCTTGTTTCTTTTTTCCACTAAGCGGCTTCAAGAAAAAGTGAAGAAGAAGAGCCTTGATCCCAGGGAGCAGTTGATTGCCATGGAAGCACAGGTCAGCTCCCTTCTCTCCTGTCTGTTCCTGGCTAATAGATCACCCTTGTTATCTGTGGAGATTCTCAGTCATCCAGGTCGTATTCACTCAAGGAGTTAAAGCAAGGCGTCTGAACTTGTGAAGATTGGCTTGAAGACATTTCGCTGCTAATCCAAGCAGCTTCATCAGTTCTGAAAAAACTGACTGGTGGGGAACAAATATATACCTCTTGGTGGGAGTGACTAAGTGAAACCAACTAAAGCAAAGGATCTGATAGTCCTGCAGATTTGTCTTTGTAGTTGGACGGCCAGTGATTGGCCCCGTGTCTAACGACTGGCTAATGGCTGTGAGAATGTTAATGAGTTCGGGTATGACTGGTTAACGACCTATTGTTGTTATGGCTTTTATGTGAATTGGGGTGAAACTTCCTAGGTATGGATGGGAGGACAGCATTGTAAGTGCAAGAGAGATGATGTCTAAGTCCACCACCTCTGTTAAGTGAAGGTTTTTCCAACTTAACATAGATGGCTTCCTTGACCCCTCTTTCATACCACCTGTCCTCTCTGTCAAGAATGTGAACATTGTGGTCATCAAAGGAATGTCCCTTTTCCTTAAGATGTAAGTGGACTGCTAAGTCTTGTCCTGTGGAGGAGGCTCTCCTGTGTTGTGCCATTCTTCTGTGGTGTGGTTGTTTTGTTACACCAATGTAAAGATCAGAGCATTCCTCACTGCACTGGACTGCGTATATGATATTGCTCTGTTTTTCCCTGGGGATTTTCTCCTTGGGGTGGACCAGTTTCTTTCTCAATGTAATCATTGGTTTGAAATGGACCGGGATGTCATGGTTGTTGAAAATTCTTTTTAGTTTTTCTGATAATCCTGATACGCAAGGAGTGACAATGTTGCTCCTCTTCCTGTTATTGTCCTTTTTATTGTTGGTGGGTCTTCTTTTTGTGGCTTTGGTGAGTGCCCAGTTGGGGTAGCCACATGTTTTTAGGGCTGACTTGAGGTGTTGTTGTTCCTTCATCTGTCCTGCTGAGCTGGTGGGGACTGTCTCAGCTCTGTGATGTAGGGTTCTGATGACTCCCATCTTGTGTTCCAGTGGATGGTGTGAGTCAAACAGTAGGTATTGGTCTGTGTGGGTGGGTTTCCTGTATACTTCCACATTAAGGCTTCTGTCATCCTCAATGTGAACAGTACAGTCCAAGAAGGCTAGATTGTTTTCACTGGTGTCCTCCCATGTGAACTTGATGTAGTGGTCCACTTCCTTAATGTGATCTGTGAATCGTTTCACTTCCTGGGTCTTGATCTTGACCCAAGTGTCATCCACATATCTGAACCAGTGGGAGGGAGGTGTTCCAGGAAAGGACATCAAAGCTATTCTTTCCACCTCTTCCATATACAGTGGTATGAAAAAGTTTGGGCACCCCTGATCATTTTCAGGATTTTCCTTTATAAATCATTGGTTGTTCGGATCAGCAATTTCAGTTAAATATATCATATAGCAGACAAACACAGTGATATTTCAGAAGTGAAATGAAGTTTATAGGATTAACAGAAAGTGTGCAATAATTACTTAAACAACATTAGGCAGGTGCATAAATTTGGGCACCCCAACAGAAAAATTACATCAATATTTCGTAGATCCTCCTTTTGCAGAAATAACAGCCTCTAAACGCTTCCTATAGCTTCCGATGAGGGTCTGGAGTCTGGTTGAAGGTATTTTTGACCATTCTTCTTTACAAAAAATCTCCAGTTCAGTCAGGTTTGATGGTTTCCGAGCATGGACAGCCCGCTTTAAATCACACCACAGATTTTCAATAATGTTCAGGTCTGGGGACTGAGATGGCCATTCCAGAACGTTGTAGTTGTTCCTCTGCATGAATGCCTTTGTAGAGTTTGAGCAGTGTTTGGGGTCGTTGTCTTGTTGAAGTATCCAGCCCCGGCGCAACTTCAACTTTGTCACTGATTCTTGAACATTGTTGGCAAGAATCTGCTGATACTGACTGGAATCCATGCGACCATCAACTTTTACAAGATTGCCAGTACCTGCACTGGCCACACAGCCCCACAGCATGATGGAACCACCACCAAATTTTACTGTGGGTAGCAAGTGTTTGTCTTGGAATGCTGTGTTCTTCTTCCGCCATGCATACTGCCCCTTGTTATGTCCAAATAACTCAATTTTACATTCATCAGTCCACAGCACCTTATTCCAAAAGGAAGCTGGCTTGTCCAAATGTGCTTTAGCATACCTCAAGCGACTCTGTTTGTGGCATGTGCGTAGAAAAGGCTTCCGCCGCATTACTCTCCCATACAGCATCTCCTTGTGCAAAGTGCGCTGAATAGTTGAACGATGCACAGTGACACCATCTGCAGCAAGATCATGTTGTAGGTCTTTGGAGCTGGTCTGTGGGTTGAGTTTGACCGTTCTCACCATTCCTCGCCTCTGCTTATCAGAGATTTTTCTTGGCCTGCCACTCCGGGCCTTAACTAGGACTGTGCCTGTGGTCTTCCATTTCCTCACTATGTTCCTCACAGTGGAAACTGACAGCTTAAATCTCTGAGTCAGCTTTTTGTATCCTTCCCCTAAACCATGATGTTGGACAATCTTTGTTTTCAGGTCATTTGAGAGTTGTTTTGAGGCTCCCATGTTGCCACTCCTCAGAGAAGATGCAAAAGGGAGAACAACTTGCTACTGGCCACCTGAAATACCCTTTCTCATGATCGGATTCACCTGTGTATGTAGGTCAAGGGTCAATGAGCTTACCAAACAAACTTTGCGTTCCAATAATTAGTGCTAAAGGTACTCAAATCAATAAAACAACAAGGGTGCCCAAATTTATGCACCTGCCTAATGTTGTTTAAGTAATTGTTGCACACTTTCTGTTAATCCTATAAACTTCATTTCACTTCTGAAATATCACTGTGTTTGTCTGCTATATGATATATTTAACTGAAATTGCTGATCCGAACAACCAATGATTTATAAAGGAAAATCCTGAAAATGATCAGGGGTGCCCAAACTTTTTCATACCACTGTACAGGTTGGCCACAATAGGAGACACAGGTGATCCCATGGCACAGCCATGCTTCTGTCTGTAAAAATTCTCCTTATACTGAAAGTAAGTAGTGTTCAGGCAAAGGTCTAATAAATCGCAGATGTGGTCTGGAGAGAGATTGGTTCTGTCCTTAAGTGTGTTGTCCAGTGAAAGGCATCTTTTTACCATCTGTGTGGCTTCTGAGGTGGGGATGCACGTAAACAAAGAGGTGACATCAAAAGAGACCATGGTGTCCTCTGGGTTCCATGATGATTTCCTTGACTTTGTTCACAAAATCCTGGGAGTTGTGGATGTGATGAGGAGTGTGTCCCACTAGTGGCGCCAAGATGTTGATCAGGTGTTTCGCCACCTTGTATGTGACCGAGTTAGTGTTGCTGACAATGGGTCTGAGGGGGACTCCTTCTTTGTGTATCTTCGGGAGTCCATACAAACGTGGAGTGGCCTCTGCGGGGTAGAGCTGGAAGTAGAGCTTGCGGTTGATTATTTGCTCTTTTTCCAGTTTTTTTTTAGATAACTTATTAGTTGTTGTTTGTATTTGCTGGTGGGATCTCTCTTCAGCTTCTCATATGTTGCTGTGTCACTGAGGAGGGCGTGGTAGTCCTGTGTGTTGAGGATGACAGTGCACCTTCCTTTGTCTGCAGATAAGATCATGATGTCCTGGTCTTTCTGCAAAGAAATTAATGCTTTATGTTCCTCTGTGGAAATATTAGATGGGGGTACCTTGGCACTGGAGAGGGTGGTTGTGACCTTCATCCGGAGTTGTTCAGCTTCAGTCTCAGTCAGGTTGTTGTTTTTGATGGCCGACTCAGTGGCTGTTATGAGGTCTACTACTGGGATTTGCTGTGGTAAAATGGCAAAGTTGAGTCCTTTGGCCAACACATCCTTTTCTGACTGGGTCAATTCCCTGTCTGAAAGGTTCTTCACCCACTTCTCTTGGATGTGTTGTTGTTCAGGTGAGTGGTCCTGTCTCCTCCATGTGTGTGTGTCTGTTATGTTGGATCTAGAATAACGATACAGGAGGTTAGATCTCTATCTTTACTTGAGGTTAGATCTCTATCTTTACTTTACTTTATTTTATATTTTTATTCTTTATTCTTTATTTTTTATTTTATTCTATTCTCTTGTATTTTTGCACAGTTGCTAAAAGGAGTGTTGTTTTTTTCATTTCACTGTGGATGCACATCCACATGTGACAAATAAAGAATTCTGATTCTGATTCTGATTCTGATTTGAGTTTTTGGAATCTGAGTTTTTGTCTCTCCTTGCCCTTGTTGAATGGTCTGGATTTTTGTGGTCGGTTTGGTGACTTCATCCATCACTTGGATGGGTAGAAGGGTGGCCAGCTGTTTTTTGGTATGTTTTGGTCTGTAGAGCATCTATGGTGAAATTGGTCTGTCGTATCCTCTCGTTGAGGAGCTGGCTCTGGGCTCTTTGTAAGATGGTGTCAGCCTTGTGTCCCTTGACGGTAGATGTGAGATGTAGGATTTTTGGTGTCAGCTTCTCCTGTCTGCATCTCAGGTTGAATCGTAGGTGGTTCCTGTAGTTCCTGGAGGTCTTCTCATTTTCCCTCACCAATCGTAGGGTATCTTTCCCAAAATGATTGGCAACATATCACCCTTGTTACTTGCACTCTTATGTGTCTGCACCATCTGCTTCCCCACAGAAGAGAGATTTCCCGAAGGGGATTCCCGCATGTGGGACTGATGCTCTGAGATTCGCCCTTTGCTCTCACAAGATGCAGGGTGAGTGGACTCATCTCTAATCACTTTATCAGCTCAGAGTAAATGAGCGTGTGGAGCTGTGTGAATATCCAACACAGTGTTGCCGGAAAACAAGATGGGCTTTGTAGGACTGCACACATCCCATCTGCATACTGTGGACTGAACTTCAGAGTGTCAAATTCTTAAATACTTAAAGGGGCACTCCACTCTCTAAAGTCACAGACCTTTTTCAACTGTTTGTATTAGTGGGAATTCAAACCAATTGAATCAACACTGGGAGCTGTGCTAGTGAGGGTGAATTGTATAAGATATCTGTGCAACAATGAAATACAGGAAGTCTAACTGGAGTAACAGATTAATGCATTTAAAGACTTATCAGTTGCCAAAACACTAGCGAACTGTTAAAAATAGTCATAGATATGATTTTCTGGAAGGTTATCATGACAGCAGCAACCACACGACAGGTAAACATCATGGTGAGTGGTGCATTAAAGGATGCATCCTCATGCCTCACTCATATGCACTCACACCCCTGGATGATTGTATAGCTTCAATCAAAAAGCATTATGCTAAGTAGTTACAGGCAACCAACACAGGAAGAGATCAGACTGTCCAAATATCTGTCAATAGCCTGTCAACCCCTTGCAGCACATCAAAAAAATAGTGTTGTTTGTGAGTCCACCTGCCCTTACAGTCAGAATCCATCCTTTCATTATCCACAAAACATCCATTTATTGTCGTCCAACTTCACTAGTCTGCTGCCTTATCTTTTTCAAAATGGAGGAGGTAACGCTGGACAGACATATAAAGTGACACTTACGGGAGGTACCACTCTGTCTGAGGTGGTACCTCACTGAGCAACCCAGTTATCCTGAGAACTGATGAACTCAGTCTTGACTGAGCAGAAACTTGTGCATAGGACTTAAGCTGAGAAATTCTCACTCAGGGGCTGGGTTGAACTGGACTGGAGTTATTGCACTGACACTGTGTGTACAATACACTATGGGGAACATTGAATTTTGCTTTGCTGTGTTTTTATTTGCTGCGTTTTTTGCTGTTGCTTATCAGTATATTTCTGGGCATGGGTAGTTTGCTTGGTTTGCTGGTTATACGCTATAAAATGCACTGCTCGAAAAAAGTAAAGGGAACACTTAAACAACACAATGTAACTCCAAGTCAGTCACACTTCTGTGAAATCAAACTGTCCATTTAGGAAGCAAGGCTGATTGACAATCAATTTCACATGCTGTTGAATAGACAACAGGTGGAAATTATAGGAAATTAGCAAGACACCCCCAATAAAGGAGTAGTTCTGCAGGTGGAGACCACAGACCACTTCTCAGTTCCTATGCTTTCTGGCTGATGTTTTGGTCACTTTTGAATGCTGGCGGTGCTTTCACTCTAGTGGTAGCATGAGACGGAGTCTACAACCCACGCAAGTGGCTTAGGTAGTGCAGCTCATTCAGGATGGCACATCAATACAAGCTGTGGCAAGAAGGTTTGCTATGTCTGGCAGTGTGGTGTCCAGAGCATGGAGGCGCTACCAGGAGACAGGCCAGTACATCAGGAGACGTGGAGGAGGCCGCAGGAGGGCAACAACACAGCAACAGGACTGCTACCTCCGCCTTTGTGCAAGGAGGAACAGGAGGAGCACTGCCAGAGCCCTGCAAAATGACCTCCAGCAGGCCACAAATGTGCATGTGTCTGCTCAAACGGTCAGAAACAGACTCCATGAGGGTGGTATGAGGGCCTGACGTCCACAGGTGAGGGTTGTGCTTACAGCCCAACACCATGCAGGACGTTTGGCATTTGCCAGAGAACACCAAGATTGGCAAATTCGGCACTGGCGCCCTGTGCTCTTCACAGATCACAGTTCACACTGAGCACATGTGACAGACGTGACAGTCTGGAGACACCGTGGAAAACGTTCTGCTGCCTGCAACATCCTCCGGCATGACCGGTTTGGCAGTGGGCCAGTAATGGTGTGGGATGGCATTTCTTTGGGGGCCGCACAACCCTCCGTGTGCTCTGCCCAGAGGTAGCCTGACTGCCATTAGGTACTGAGATGAGATTCTCAGAGCCCTTGTGAGACCATATGCTGGTGCTGTTGGCCCTGGGTTCCTCCTAATGCAAGACAATGCTCGACCTCATGTGGCTGGAGTGTGTCAGCCATTCCTGCAAGACGAAGGCATTGATGCTATGGACTGGCCCGCCCGTTCCTCAAACCTGAATCCAATTGAGTACATCTGGGACATCATGTCTCGCTCCATCCACCAACGCCACGTTGCACCACAGACTGTCCAGGAGTTGGCGGATGCTTTAATCCAGGTCTGGGAAGAGATCCCTCAGGAGACCATCTGCCACCTCATCAGGAGCATGCCCAGGCGTTGTAGGGAGGTCAAACAGGCACATGGAGGCCACACACACTACTGAGTCTCATTTTGACTTGTTTTAAGGACATTAAATCAAAGTTGGATCAGCCTGTAGTGTGTTTTTCCACTTTAATTTTGAGTGTGACTCCAAATCCAGACCTCCATGGGTTAATAAATTTGATTTCCATTGATAATTTTTGTGTGATTTTGTTGTCAGCACATTCAACTATGTAAAGAACAAAGTATTTAATAAGAATATTTCATTCATTCAGATCTAGGATGTGTTATTTCAGTGTTCCATTTATTTTTTTGAGCAGTGTATATTTTCTCAGACTAAAAGTCTGACTGGCACTCTAGCTTAACAACCAGCAATCACTTTCAGTAACATTGCTTTGGGGAAAAAGTTGTACCTGAATCTATTTCTCTGCATTTATCAGGAGAAGACATCAGCCTATCCATCTCTCAGGTCCTGAGCTGCAGAAACTTCTGTAACAAAATGTGGCAGACACTAAGATTCACACTGAGAGTGATGGAAGATAATACATCACCACTGAGATGTCTGGAAGAGGTACAGGAAAGAAACATTTTTGTTTTAAGTTTTAGGGGAAATGAAGAATGTTCATGGGGTTGTGGGTCTCTCAGGGGATTTATTTCATTGTATATTATCCATGGCTGCCAGTGATTGGCAGTATACTACTGCCAAATAAAAAATAACACTTTGGTTGAAGTTTAATTTTTTCTTATTTTCAATGATAATGTTGCCTCTTGTACAGTAGTTCCGCCTGGGACTGGAAGACACAGCATAAGTATTGAGATGTGACTAGCCTAAGCTGCCTGGCTCTATCCAAAGATCAAACATCTACCTACCAACACCTCTGAATGAACAGTTAGTTGCAGCAACTGCATACGACTTCATGCAGTGCTGCTATACTACACACCACAAGCCCTCATTACTATAGCCAATGTGCTGTCCCAGTGGATAAATTTTTGTTTGTCAAGACATAGATTCAACATGTTTTTCCCACTAAAACCCCAAATTTCTGTACAGATTAAACAAGACACAACATGCTAATCAAGGAGATTTAGAGTTGTTTGTACGTGTATTCTTTTGATTCATACACAGCCTGGCTTGCTTTTTCCCTGCTTCCATGCTGAGATAGGCTTACCACATCACACTTCATACACAGACATGAGATATCAATCTGAACATGTCACATTCAAGCCAGTTACTGTCTTTCCTAAATTGTTAAACTATTTGTATCTGGTCTCATCTAAGGAAGGTTTGTATAGGGAAGTATCTTTAAGCTAAAACTGTTGTAGAATATTTATTGAATATATATACTATATAAATATTAAATATCTTGCCTTTTACAGTTTTTTCCTCTTCCAAATTTTTAGACAACCCCTTTGAGCAGCATGGACCAGTGGATATGTTCCAGACTCTACAGTACAGTAATACAGTGTGAGCAGGCTTTTGAAGCCTATGAGCTGCATACTGTCACATCTGCCCTATACTCGTTCTGGGTCCACAGCTTGTGTGATGTCTACATGGTGAGGACCCTAATGACAGGGACACATTGCCACACTGCATGTTACGCTGTAGCTCCTCTTCTAGAGATTGGGGTCTTTCTTTCTATGTCACACACATGGATTTCAGAAAAACAGACCTGAAAAATGATCTGTGGAAAGTCATGTCACGATCATATCCATGTCTCACAGCAGTTTCAGCATCTATATCTGCAGAATATGCTACTACATGAAAAAAAAAATCATCAGGTGACGGGTGGTATTTTTCCAGTATGTTTTCTCACTCTCACTTAATCTCTCTCACTCTCTCTGAATGAGGGGAAACACAAAATACCCAGTCTCTTTACTTTCTCATTACTTTCACATAGCATTACTTTGATGCCAAAAAAAGAAAGACAGACTAGAAAATAGATGATTGCTTTCTTCTTTTGTATTGGCTGTAATCTACTTAGTGCTCAGGCTAAAAGGGGTGCTATTTTTAGTTTTATTTATTCATGGCAACTTGTTGCCACCTTAACAGGGTTAGTCACATGGTGTCAAAGATTGATCTAAGGAGAGTAACCTAAATGTTTTAGATGAACTGACAGTAGGTCCTTCCTCGTAGGGATATCATTTTCTTCCTTATGTTTTTTTTTTGTATATGTTTTTGTGTGTGTGGTATAGGAATATGTGAAGCCTGTACTGGTCCATAAGGTTCACCAGGATGAGAGGGCAGTGGGCCAGGCAGACACAGAACAAAGTGGCTCATCAGTACAGGTGGCCTGCAGTGTCCTTTATCACTCTGTGTCCATGTCTCTGGCCCTGCTCTCACCATTTATGCCCTTCATCACTGAGGAGCTGTGGCAGAGACTCCAGCCATTCAGACCTGGAGCTACTGCCCAGATACAGACCAGCCTGTGTTTACAGAAGTACCCCTGCTCTTCTCAACTGGTATGACCATGATCAACTCTCCTCACGATCACAACAAAGAGTTTCCATCACTCGTTTTATGTATTGGTTCAAACCTGTTTGAAAAAAGAAAAACAACATAAAACGGATATTTTGCAGCAGTGTCTTGCTTACAGAATGGGTCAGGCCACAGCTTCAAACATTTTTTGTCACTTACCTCTACATTGAAAAAAATCTGTATCAATGTGACAATGTGACACATTCCTGTTTCTCTGGATAATCCACAGAACAAGTGTTAATCTTTCATTTAAATTCCCCTGTCTATCTCTTTCTCCTCTTTCCCTTATCTCCTCAGCTGTCACTATTCAATAAAGTCAAAAAAGACAAACCCTTAAAACAATACTTCACCTATGAGGTATCTACTTTTTAGCTAAATAAGATTAATAACTGTAATATGATGACCATGTAACATAACTGTCTAGGAGAAAGAGGACTAAATATTTTGTCTAACTTTGGCTCAGTAGCAGGCATTAAGAACTACATAGAAATAGCCAATCTTCTCATTGATGAGCTTGTTTGCTTACTTAGTTCATGTAGAGGCATCAGTATTGCATTGAGACTATTTCATAACTAGTTAAAAGTTTCTTTCTTTTCTCACTTTCTCACATTACAGATGTATTTCTGTTAACCTTAGTTTATTGTATGATTAAATTTTCTTTCACTCCCATGCAATTTTCATGCAGTATAGTGAGTGCACTGTTCACTTCTCCACTACCTGCTCTCTCTTCTTTAAGGACTCTTCACACATACTTTTACAGAAGGTTAAAATGAAGGAGTCCATTACCGTTTTAGTTTGTTTTGAAGCCACAGTGCAATTTAAAGTAATGTTATGGAATGTTAAATAACCAGAAAAAACAGAAACCATTTTTATAGAAATTTGGTTTATTTACAAGACAGACTTACTAAAAGTATGCTGTAGGATCAGACAAGTAAGACATGCTAGCTGTTTTCTACTCTCAATGGCCTATATGTTGATGTCACATTTTCTATATCTCTAATTGCTTAATTTGTTTTTCTTTTTTGATAAATGAAACACAAACAATCTACATGTACCAGATGATTTACTTTGTGTGGTGCAAAGATACACATCATGGTTCACTTATTCACTCAGAATAAGCATAACATGGCTTCAAAGAATAACTGGGAAAAATCAGTTGAATTTATGTCAGGTCAGACTCCAACCGCTACATATCTGTCAGGTAAGTGGTTACCTCAGCTGAAGAACATCTCTCTCGTCTCACACAGGTTGATTTAAAAATTGAAGGGGCAAATAACAGACAGCTATCTTATATATCAATCCCACCAGTATTTCAGGAAGGAAATCACCGCACTAAAAATGTTTTTTTGAAGTTTGTATATCCTGTCTGTTTCTTTTTACTGCTCTGTTTTCCTCCCACTCAAACACATACAGGTTGTGTGAATCAGAGACAGAGGAAAATTGGCCATAGAAATGATGAATGATGAAGAAATTAAGCCAATTCTATCTGGATTTATGCTGGAGAATCCACATTTTTATCATGTATACAGATGGGTGACAAATGAAAGGAAAACATAATGTGTTGTTCTACAATAAGCCTCTGGATTTCTTCAATTAAACTCTGGTGTGGTTATGAATAGCTTTCATAACATTATGGTGTTCTGTTTTTAGCATTATTTTGTTTTGGTAAACAGTTTTTTTTTAAGTTTCACCCGAAAACAGTGGCTATAAATACAAAGTAATTGGTTACAGGTAACACAGCTCTTTTTCCATTGTATGTAATTGGGTGGAAAGCTTGTAGGCAAACCTCCGTATAAAGGCCTCGCTGTGAGTGTTTGGGACATTTGTGGATAACCACCTGGGAAACTGCCAATCCCCAGATGTGCAGGGTCAGATATGATTCCACGCCCTAGTCATTCCAGGAACATGCAAGAATTATTCACTTGTGAATGAACTGACCTCACCTTGTTGACCTCGAGTTTAATCTGGCTAAGCAAGTGAATAGACTGATTTTTTATGAGATGTTTAGGGTGCTTTCACACCTAACCTTTGGTTTGGTTAAAATGTACTTGTGTAAAGTCTGTTTGCCCTGTTAATATGGTTTATTTGGACTAGTGTGAAAGTTGTTACTCAAAATGTGGTGCAGATCAAACAACCAATATTAAACTGCTTGAAAAGGTCTGTTTTCAAGCAGGCATGATTCCAAAACCTAAGTAACTAATTAATTCATCTACTGATCATGAAATCTTTTCAGAAAGCCATCTTATAATTTATCTGTATAAGACATATTTATTTATTCAAATCATTTGTTAAACAGAAAGCACTGATATTTTCGCTGGTTAAAAGGTCAAAAGCTGTTAAAATGCTGTTTTTGCATTGTGATCTGTGTACTTTGTTAGTGACAGCGATCCCTTTATGATTACCAGAAATGTTATATAAAATACTCTTTCTTTGTCATCCGTACATCCTGCCAGGCACACTGGCATTTTCCTGAAGTGGAAAGAGATTTTTTATTGATCCAGGAAGTGATCCGAGTGGCCCGTTCACTCCGAGCCCAGTGTGGCATGACCAAAGAAAAACCTGCCAGTAAGTCATTGACAAGCTAAAGTGATGAATGGTCTGCTAGATATAAATCCAGCTCTGATGCACAAAAAAAAAACAGCTGTGATTTATTGCCAATTTAATAAATGCATGGATTACTTAACTTGTGGTAAAAGTGGTTTTATCTTAATGTTGCTTCTGTGTGGTGTGTTTCAGTGTGGGCAGTGTGTTCACCAAGCCAGACCCAAGTTTTTCTTCAGTTTGAATCAGCTCTTCAAACTTTAAGCCGGATCTCCAACCTCCATATCTACTGTCCCCAAAGAGCAGACAGCCTCCACTCTGTCTACTCCACTCCTCCACCTAAAGGAAGCCTTATTGGTGTGGTGGACCACACATGTCACTTACATCTTCATGTTCAGGTCTGTATCAACTTTTTTCTGCTGCAGCCTCTATAAATTCAGCATCTACCAGTCTCTCAGTGCAGAGACTAAACCTTGGACATGCCTGAGTCCAAGGTTTAGTCTGGGGGTCAATCACAGCCCATGGTCAGATTTCATATGGCCCGCAGCTTCGCTCTTATAATATATTAGTAGTATTAGTATTGTAAAAATATCACCAAAACAAGCTACAAATTGGCCATGTTAATAACTAAATATGGCTGTCCTTTTACTGATGGTACATTTATCAAGGACTCTGTCATGAAAATGGTGGAGAACATTTTTCTTGTGAAGAACCAAGAGTTTATGAATGTTTGCCTGGCACGTAACACTGTGGCTTGGAGAGTTGTATCGTCAGATATTCAAAGACAACTGGGGGACAGGAGTGGCTTTTGATTATTTCTCATTAGCTTGCGATGACACTGGACAGCTACTGATTTTTTTTTTTTAAGAGGAGTTGATGACAACTTGAATGTAATGGAGGAGCTGCTTGACCTTCAAAGCCTTAAAGGCCAAACCATAAGAATGGATTTATTCGTTTCTGTTTGTGAAGCTGTTGATGATATGAAGCTACCATGGAGTAAAGTTTCTGAGATCGTTACCGATGGTGCGCCTGCCATGGCTGGTGAGTGAAGTGGATTGCCCACATTGTTCTGCAATAAAGTCAGTGAAGAAGGAGGTAACGCTGTTAAACTTCACTGTATAATTCACCAGCAGGCTCTCGGCGCCAAACATGACATCCAGGGGCTGAATACGGAGATGTAATACACTGTATTGCCAAAAGTATTCACTCACCCATCAAAACAATTGAATTCAGGTGCTCCAATCACTTCCATGGCCACAGATGTATAAAATCAAGCACCTAGGCATGCAGACTGCTTCTACAAACATTTGTGAAAGGAGGAGCTCAGGGAATTCCAGCATGGTACTGTGATAGGATACCACCTGTGCAATAAGTCCAGTCGCGAAATTTCCTTGCTGCTTAATATTCCACAGTTAACTGTCAGTGGTATTATAACAAAGTGGAAGTTACTGCATTGTGCCAAGTGTGAAGTTTGGTGGAGGGGGGATTATGGTGTGGGGTTGTTTTTCAGGAGCTGGGCTTGGCCCCTTAGTTCTAGTGAAAGGAACTCTGAATGCTTCAGCATACCAAGAGATTTAAGACAATTCCATGATCCCAACTTTGTGGGAACAACCCCTTTCTGTTCCAACATGACTGCGCACCAGTGCACAAAGCAAATCCATAAAGACATGGATGAGCGAGTTTGGTGTGGAAGAACTTGACTGGCCTGTACAGAGTCCTGACCTCAACCCAATAGAACACCTTCGGGATGAAGAATGAAGACTGCAAGCCAGGCCTTCTCGTCCAACATCAGTGTTTGACCTCACAGATGCGTTTCTGGAAGAATGGTCAAAAATGCCCATAAACACACTCCTAAATCTTGTGGAAAGCCTTCCCAGAAGAGTTGAAGCTGTTATAGCTGCAAAGGGTGGGCTGACATCAGATTAAACCCCATGGATTAAGAATGGGATGTCACTTAAGTTCATATGCATGTAAAGGCAGATGAGCGAATACTTTTGGCAATATAGAGTATTTGCTAAGAAAATGTTGAACTTCTTCGGCTCCACATATTTGTGTGAGCAGACATTGTCTGTCATGAACTTAAACAAGAAGTGATTGAGGTCGAGATTAAGTGACTCCTGCTTACATGACATTTTACTCATCTCAGCCACTGCCCTCAACAAGACCTGGCCTCTTTAGTGAAATCCAGATCTCAGTATCACCCTTGTCATGAGTGTCAGCAAGTTATCTGTTTCTTGATAAATCTGAAATTGAGTGTTTTGAATGGTAACATTTTTCACTATTAATAGTGAAAAGCCAAAAGCACAATTATGCACTTGGACTTAGGGCACTTATTTTATTAAACTCTTGAATAAGATTTAGTTATAACTGTTGACGTTATGTACCTGTAGATGTAACACAAACTATTACTTGTCAAAGACAAGAGCAAATTTCACTTGTTTTAAACCCCTGATCTACCTAAATCACAAGGATGCCATATTTCTCATTCAAAATCATATCTGTATCAAATACATCTAGTTATAACCCTACCATTATTAAGGTTGAAGTTTAAGTTGACTATGCAATGATTTTGCAGTGTTTTATGTAAACTTAAAATGCCAACTGGAATGGCATGGAATGTAGCCCTATCACCCACACTGACATTTGTGCACATCAGTGTACTGGTGTGTTCCACATGGGGATGATAAGGATGTTAATTATGTGTAAGATAGAGTATTAAATTATTTCTTCTCACAGAGTGGAATGAACATTGAAAAACAGATCCTGCAGCTCTCTCAGCGCAGAGACAAGCTTGCACCAAAGCTGGAGGAAATCCTATGCCAAGTCCAGTCTCCAAACTATCTGACCAAGGTTCCTGCTCATGTCAGGCAGCGGATAGGCAATAAAGTGAGTACGAGTTATTTATAATTGTGTATCATAGCTCTGAATAAGAGGAAAAGCTAATATTTTGTGTGTTTTCATGAACTGATGAAGCCTCTTGGATGAGAGGTGAAACGTCTTCAAAGACAAATAACTAAGTCCAGTTGCATTCGATTGAATTTCCTTGAGATAACCATGACCTGGTTGAATGAGAATATTCACAGGCATAAACAGAAAATGTTACACAGTCATGTTTCAAGAAGATGTCTCCTCAATGACCCCCTGACTTTTCCTCTAATGACATCCTTAGGTTTATGCTTTAGTGAAAAAGCTGAACCACTTTTGGAGGGATTGCCATAAAAATTAGTACATTCAATTTCCCCTCTTGTAAAAAAGTGGTCTCTTAATTTTTCATGTAGCACCATCATAAAGTCATAATTTAAATCTTTGAAGTAGTCTGGTTGATGATTAATGTAATAGTAACATGCTAACGCATTAAACTAAGAAACATGTTAGCATTATACGTTAACATTAATGTTGTAAACATTATATGTGCTGCACAAAATTTTCATTGAGTGTGATTTTATATACACATACATATATATATATGTGTATATAAAATCACGCATATCACACACATATACACACATATAGGGGTACATCAGAATCAGAATTCCTTTATTTATCCCTGGAGGGAAATTCTTGTTTTTACAGACATTGCACATGCAGTATTCCCGACCAAGAAAGGAGAAAAGTGCAGAGTATAAAAAATAGGATAAACAATAAAGATAGGATAAACAAAAACTAAAATCTCAAAGTACAGGTATTTACAAAAACTGTATTCAAATTTTTAAAGAAAATTTAAAATACAGGTATGTACATGTGTAAAAAAAAAAAGCCAATATGTACATTGTGAGTGTGAGTGTGTCCGTCACAGTGGTGAGTTTAACGGTTTGATGGCGACAGGCAGGAATGATTTCCTGTGTCGCTCTGTGGTGCATCGTGGCAGTAAGAGTCTTTTGCTGAACAAGCTCCTGTAGCCGATCAGCACATTGTGGAGAGGGTGAGAGGGAAAGTCCAGTATAGTTCTTATTTTGGACAACATCCTCCTCTCAGACAAAACTGTCAGAGAGTCCAGTTCCTCTCCCACAACATGGCTGGCCTCTTGATGATTCTATTGAGTCTGTTGGTGTCCCTCACCCTCAGGCAGCTGCCCCAGCAGGCAACAGCATATGTGATGGCACTGGACACCACCGACTCATAGAACATCCTCAGCACCGTCCTGCAGATGTTGAAGGACCTCAGCCACCTCAGAAAGTAGAGGCGGCTCTGACCCTTTCTGTAGACCATGTCCACGTTCTTGCACCAGTCCAGTTTGTGGTCTAAGTACACCTCCAGGTATTTGTACTCCTCCACCACCTCCACAGTGTCCCCTTTGATGTTGATAGGGGTCACTGGAGCCTTAGTCCTCCTCAGGTCCACCACCAGTTCCTTGGTCTTTGTCACATTGAGCTGTAGGTGGTTTTTCCCGCTCCATGTGACAAAGTTGTCCACTACCGTCCTGTACTCTCTCTCATCCCCCCCAGTAATACACCCAACCACTGCAGAGTCATCAGAAAATTTCTGAAGATGGCAGGACTCTGTGCAGTGCGTAAAGTCTGTGGTGTAGATCGTGAAGAGGAAGGGAGAGAGGACAGTCCCCTGTGGAGCCCCGGTGTTGCTGATCACTTCATCTGACAGGCAGCACTTCAGGCGTACATACTGCGGTCTGCCCGTCAGATAGTCTGCGATCCAGGACACCAGTGGGGCATCCACCTGCATCGCTGTCAGCTTCTCAGCCAGGTGTCAAACGCACTCGAGAAATCGAAGAACGTGATTCTCACAGTGCTTGCCGGCTTGTCCAGGTGAGTGTAGACTCTGTTCAGCAGGTAGATGATGGCATCGTCCACTCCAAGGCGGGGCTGGTAGGCGAACTGAAGGGGATCCTGAAGTGGTTGGACCATGGCCCTGAGCTGTTCCAGGACGAGTCTTTCCAGGGTCTTCATGATGTGTGACGTCAGGGCCACAGGCCTGTAGTCCTTGGGGTCGCTGGGATGCGGCGTCTTCGGGACAGGAACGAGGCATGACGTCTTCCACACCATGGGGACCCTCTGAAGACTCAGACTCAGGTTGAAGACATGATGGAGTACTCCGCATAGCTGGGGGGCACAGGCTTTCAGGACCCTGGGGCTCACACCATCTGGGCCTGCAGCTTTGCCTGCACGGAGTCTCTGCAGCTGTCTTCTCACCTGGTCAGCTGTGAAGGTCATTGTTGGGGTGATGGGTGGGGGAGGAGTGCATGTGGTACCCAGGTGAGAGTGGTCCACCCAGGCTTCTGGGGACGAGGTGTGAGCGAGGCCATCCAGATGGAATGTGGGGGGAGGGAGAGAGGCTGGAGTGGCCAGTTGCTGCAACCGTACTGCTGAGGAGTCGTTTGAAGCGTGAATTGGGGTCCCAGTGTCGAATCTGTTAAAAAACTGATTCAGCTCATTCGCCCGTTCCACACTGCCATCAACTCCTCCGCTGTTTGGCCCATAACCTGTGATGGTCCTCATGCCACTCCACACCTCTCTCGTGTTGTTCTGCTGGAGTTTCCACTCCAGCTTCCTCCGGTACCTCTCCTTTGCCTCTCTGATCTTTATTCTCAGGGTGCGCTGAATAGCTCTCACCTCCTCCCTATTGCCTGCTCTGAAAGCCCTCTTCTTGTCATTGAGGATGGCTTTGATGTCCTTGGTTACCCACGGCTTGTTGTTGGGGTAACACTTTACAGTTTTGGTTGGGACAATGGTGTCCACACAGAAGTTTATGTAAGCAGTGATGCACTCAGTGAGCCCATCAATGTCCTGGCCGTGGGGCTCACAGAGTGCCTGCCAGTCTGTCACCTCAAAACAGCCCTGGAGTGTCTCATTCGCCTCGTCTGTCCATCTCCTCACAGTCCTTGAAGTTGTGGGCAGACGCTTTACGAGAGGCACATAGCAGGGGGAGAGGTGGATCAGGTTGTGATCTGACCTGCCTAGTCGGGGGAGGGGGGAAGAGCTGTAACAATCCCTTGCATTAGCATACAGCAGATCTATTGTTCTTCCAGCCACTGTTCAGCTGCTGAAACAGCCACTAGCAATGGTAACTAAGAGGCAGACAGTCGGAAATGAAAACCCAGCAGTGGGAAATGTCAAGCCTAACTGAGACTAACTAACTCACTGGATAAACTAATGTACTTCATCTGATCATTAGCTTTCTGAGGCTGACAACTAGCATGCTGAGTAGCTCAGTTAGCTTCTGACTTGGCCAGTTATTTTCTTCTTTTGTATTTCTGCTAAGTGAAGCCAAATGTATGTGGCCTGTCACCTCCGCCAATTGTGGAACAATTAGAAATATTATTTTTGTTATTATTGTCTATTTTGACAATTTTGTGCACCATTGCTACTTGAGATGTGCACAAAAAATCTTGACTTTATAATATGTTTAATTGTAGTCTACATTTCGGACCATATAAATGCCAAGAAAGTTATGTTTACACCATTGGTCAACAAATTATGGAACTGTTTTATGATTGTGTGTATTTTATATTTAGATTATTCATTTGTGTAGCCTATTTAGTCAACTGTGCAATGAAGCATTTCTGACTGATTCTGACATTTAAACCTACCAGCAATCACCCATTACATAGACACCACTTAGTTTATCTATTCAAGCCCTTCTATATGAATGAATGACTGAATATGAATGTATAGTCTATGCCTGAGAAAGAACTGGTACAGCAGGATTCCCCCTAGATGAACAGTGTAATAGATTTATGTAGACAGGCTGTCAGATCTGCATTGGACTACATGAAAGATGCAGAATCAAGTAAGTGTCAGTAGTTGTCACCATAAACACTGTAAATCTATCAAGCCAGCCAGCAATCTGCTGGGGCATCTCAGGCAAAACATAACTTATAATCAATGATGAAATGAATATTGTGCATGAATTTGTACAGAACATTAACATGAGATTTAAATAATCGCTGAAGTTTAGTTCATTGCTTCAAGTAATGTAATTAATATTCCCATCACAGTTGCATTATTTCATTTACCTCCATCCAATAAGCTATTAATCAGAATGATAATTTCTATGATCCATCCCAATATAAGGGTGAACAATGAATCAGTATGTCCTACTGAAGTAGAAATACTGTAACTTTGACAATATCTTTACATAAAAATCTACTTTAGTACAACACAACTCATTTAAGCAGTTGTCTTGTCCTGCTGGCCCCTGCAATGACCGAATTTCCCCTTGGGGATCAATTTCTTATCTTATCTAAAAATGTTCTCAGAAAATTATACTTTTCTCTTTGATAACTGACCACTGTGATACATCCACTATTTGCCAATTTATAAATATTTTGTCTTAAATCTTAGTCTTAAAATGTGTTTTCTGTAATGATGTGACCTACAATATAGTGAGATATAGTTCTTCTTTGTTCACCATAATAGGTTTTATTTTACATAAGAGCATTTGTATCAAAATGTTTAATACAATGTTTTCAGTTTTCTTCTGTTTTTCTGGCCCCTCTTTTGCATTTTATTTAAACCCACCACCAAAGCAAATGGCTTTTACCGCCATTCAGAGTCAAATATTGTAAAGTATTTGCAATTAAACAAAACTGCAACTTACATAGTGTTCCAACACAGATCTAATTGTCTGTTTTCATGAATCTATTACATTGTCTCCTACAGATCAATAACTTATTATTATTCCAGTTATAGAAATGCTGCATTCATTGTGGTGACGAAACAATTGTGTGATTCATCTATAGGACTTCACTTTTATTTCATCATAACAATTCTTATTTCAAAATTGTTTTCAAAAGTCTATAGTATTCCAATAAAAATCTATTATTATATATTCAATTTATTTTATTTTCCTTTGTTTCATTTATGTATTCATTCCTTTTTTACTAGAGTTATTAAAATGAATGTTTGTATTATTATTTATTATCTTTATCTTTAACTTTATTATATAAATTATGATTCAAATTATCATTTAATTTTTTTGTAGTATCCATTATATTATAGTTTTGTACATGTTGTACATGTTTTATCAGTAGTTACTATCCAGTTAGACAACCCTATGGAAAATGTTGATGTGATTTATATTTTTAAAAATGTGAATATAACGTTATTGCTCATCCTGTGTTCAGATGTCAGCCTTGAAGCAGGAACTGAAGACCATTGAAGATCAGCTGAGGGTCCTGCAAGTGACTCAAACAACAGAATAACTACAGTCAAGAAGCTTTGCAATGGGCATCTGTCCATTATCTATCCCTTTGCATGGTTGCTGGGCTAGACCCATTCCCAGTTGACATTGGATGAAATGCAGGAGATTTCCTGATCAGTTCACCAGTTCATCACAGGGCTGACATAGAGAGACAAACAACCACTCACACTCACATTAATCTAATATCACTTAAACTTTAACCTCATCTGCATGTCTTTGAACTGTGCAAGGGAGCTGGAGCACTCAGAGGGCAGACACAGGACAAGCTTCACATGGCCTTGGTGGGTTTGAATAGAACTTTTTTGCTGTGACATGCCATTGCTAACCACTGTGCTGCTGGAGAGCTTAACATTGTGTGACTATGATGCAATACTGCACTGTATAATAATCCACTCACCAGGGCATGAATAAGTTTTGTTCATGCACAGATGGCAGTGCATTGCTCCTGATCAGCTTGTATTTGTGTCCTTTGGCCTTTTAAGAGATCACAACAAAGACTTTCTATTAACATTTGATTGATTGTTTCTTATTTCTTCTTAACTAGATTAAAGATATTTACCAGTGGGGGTGTCAGAAAGTTGATACCTGGAGAAATCAGGGACCAACCAATTATGTGGAAAACTTTTGATCACTAAAGTGGGGATTATATGTTATGTTGGATACTGGACTACAGAAAGCATGACACCAAATCCATTAATGTTGGTAAGATTCAAGATAAGTGATATATATATAATGTGATCTTGTACATAGCTAAAAATTAAAAATAAGAAACTAAAAGTGGGAACATAATCTTCAACTCCTCAATTATGTAATGAACATGACAGGCAGTCGTGGATCAGCGGTTAGGGTGTCGGACCCGTAACCGGTGGATCGCTGGTTCGATTCCCCATACCGGTGTCCATGGCTGAGGTACCCTTGAGCAAGGTACCTAACCCCCACTGCTCCCCGGGCGCTGCACGCGGTCGCCCACTGCCCCGGGTTTGCTGTGTGTGTGTGTGTGCACGTCACTTGGGTGGGTTAAATGCAGAGCACAAATTTCGTTGGAGTGAGTTCCCTCCAATGACAAAACATGTCACTTTCATCATCTTTCATCATCTGGTCCAAGTCAAAGAGATAACATTTCACGTCCTATAACAAGTACTCTCCTTGTATATTAAAATAGGGTCAGACTAATTGCACTGGTAGAGGTCTATTATTTCATAAATGTGGGTATATAATATTAGAATACATTTGACGCACAAAGGGTCTGATGTTGTAAGGAAAGTTGATTTTCATTATGCATGGGTAAAGGCAATAAAAGTCAGGATATCGCAATCTCTGCTACTTTTTTAAAACAATCTTATTCTAATGTCAAACAAGTCTCAATACTAAATCAGTGGAGTGATCCTTTAAACCCTCACGGTCGTCATACATCCGAAGGACCATGTGGTAGTGTAAGAATCTGAACAAGGACAGAGGAAACGACTTCTCAGTGGTAGTGTAATATTTGTAACAGAGCAGACACTCTAGACACTTAATATTAGAAGATACTGGGTGCTGGATAAAAAAGTAGAGTCCAGGGAATGATGGAAACCATAGGTGGAGGTGTAGTCATTACTGTATCCACTGTGTACCAACACAAAGATGTGCTGTTAATGTGACACCGAAGGAGGTAACACGTTGATTCAAAGAGCAAACGTTGGCTAGCTGGCTAGCTAGCTAGCTAGCTTGCTGGCTTGCTGGTCAGTCAGTGCCGCAGCTTGATGTGAGCCACATCTCCTTTCTACATGCAAACCTTGTCAAGTCGTACAGAGCGGCATGAGAGGTGAGTGTGATTGGCTCCCGCTGCTGCTACAACCATGTCTTCGGTAAGGACGGCCGATGAATGAAAAAAAAAACATGCAATGCATCTGCTTGGTCTTCGACAGCTAGCTAACAGCAAGTCAGTTTGCTCGTGGTAACGAGGGTCGTCATGTCACTAATGCTTAGAAATCATTGTACGATGCTGTTTCCCTGCTGCATTACACAGCCTTCGTGTAGCGTATATCAACGTAACTAGAGTGTTGTCAGCTAGCTTACTATCTTCAAAGAAGTATCTGAAGTGTAGCAGCTGTGATTCATCTCAACGTAGTAATGCGGACGCTCACATCAGTTCAGTATTATTACTGTTTTGTGTGAGTAAACTGAGAGGCGTCGACTGCCTTCCAGTGCTCATTGCCTTTCCACTGTGTAGTCATGTGAACCATTAGCTGGATGGTATACTGTGTGATGACCCTACCAGTCAGTCAGTTCCACGTTGTCCGAAATAGAAATAGAGTTTCAGTTGGTACAGTAAGAAGAGCAACAGTTCCCTCCCTCCCTGTTCACCATCATCTCCTTTGGGCTGCAAAGCTGACAGGGGGACATTCGAAGATCTGTAGGCTGCTCCATGTTCAGGTAAGGTCAATTTCACACCTGTTAAGAACTGCTTTCTTCATAGGGCTTCTGACTTTCTTATTGCTTGTCCTTTGCATTTCAGTGCTCACCTCAAGAATTTAAACTACTCGTGCCACAGTCTTTCCCTGTATTTTTATTTTGCTGCTTTAATCGATTCATTGTTATTACTTCTGAAGAAAAAAAAAAAAAAGATTCATGGTTCTGGTAGAAATGAATGCTAAAATGATTGATTAAATAATTGTTAAATCTCAAAATGAATCACCAGCAACTTCAATTATCAACTAATTGTTAAAGTCATCAAACTTCTTGCTAAAAGTTTCTTTTTATGTAATTGAAAACTGGGTTTTAGACTGCGTGGTAACTTTGATCTCTGAGATCTTGTTATGGACATTCACAATTTTATGATGTTTTATTAAATAATTAATTGATTAATGGAAAGTATATGATAGTCTACAGCTTAATTTGAAAAAAAATAAAAAAATGTGGCAAAATCTTGTGATTACTTTGAAAAATGGTTTGAAGACTGGAGTTTAAGGCTAGCTGCTAATATGCTATATATTTCCCTGATTATGTCTGTATAATTTGATTTCTTTTTTTAATGTCATGACATTGCTTATAAACCTTTGAAAAGCATTTTAAACCAGTTTTTGCTTTTTTTTTTCCATCATCTTAAAAATTCTCATTTTTAATTTAGACATAGAACTGTGGAAAAGCCAGTCCTGTTGTAGACTGTAGTGTGTTTGATTTAGGTTGGATTGGAATATGTTCACAATGGGCACAAAATCTCTAACCCCAGCAACAACCAAGCACATGACTCTTAGTTCTATTCAAACGTATTATGGATAAAGGTAATATTTGTAGACAACAAGGTGATGGTATTACAGAGAAAAAACAGTTCTGGCTGACATGTTATACCTCACAGAGCTGAGTTTGTCCTATCAAAGCAGTGAGGCACAGCCTTCATTACACTGCATTACTAATCCCAACATTTGTTCCTTGTAGTTAGACTTCCTTAAAAGATTATCACAGGCCTGCCTATATTTATCAGCACTAATTGGTTTAGGAGGAACTCCTGTAGAGAATTCAGTGTGACCTTTTTCATCTTCTGCCTTGTTTCATCCCTCCATTGGTTCACAGTAGTAGTTTTGGAGATCACTTTGTTTCATTTCAACATTTGTATTTTAGTCTGTCTGTTCATGGAAAGTTGGACTTTGACTTGAAAAGCAAAACCAATAAATAGAGGGCAGATTGTAAGCATCACTACAGCCAAATTACAAAATCACTAAAATTATTTTAGTGGCATGTAGTATTTTCAGAGTGTCTCTTCCCCAATACACAACCATTAAACAGTGAATGTTGATATAATGCTGTCCTGATGCTACAAAAGCCAGGCCAGTCAGTGAGTCAGTTCATAACCTGTTGTTTCTTTAATGGTGTCAGATCATGGTAAACAGTATCTGCTGCCATTGAAAGAGTAGTTAGAATTTTTTAATTTGCCTCATCAGATTTTAGTGCAAAGCCACAGATCTCCTCAGCTCTCTGTTCAGCTTACAGTTTAGCAGTAATGTCTCCGATCATCTCATCCAAATTTAACATTCCTTAACCTTCTTTGCCTTTTTGATGGATTGCTGTACAAATTATAAAAAAGCAAATGCAAAAATTACCGTTACCATATATATTAACACCATGACTCATATTGTAATATCTATTACAATAATGTAATATGATTTTGATAACTTACTCCCTGTATCATTCAAAACTTTTTTGCATGGAAAACTGCATTCCTGTTCAGGTACAGGAACACACAATAGTTTGTAGCCTTAAGGGATTCTGAGATTTTGTTTTGTCTCAAGCAACAGTCCATCAGCCAAACATATTCAGTGTATAGTAGGAGTTTATAAAGCAACAAGCACAGAAAGCTTGGCATGTTTGTTTGGCAAAAGACATCAAGAATAAATCACTTAAAAGTGATCCTCCAGTCAAAACTGTGTTTTCCTTCTTGTGCCTATGAAGCTGCTTGTTCTGTGTTCACTGTGTAAAATGATGTATGTGCCAAGTCTGGCTCTGTAAGGCTGTTTTCACATTCTTTGATGAAAGTGTGAATTTTTGGCCTCTGTGAATTTCCTCGTTCCATCTATGTGGTATTAATGACATCACAAATAGTTTGGAGGCCATACTAGTCCTGATACAGTATTTAGCAGTCACAACTGTGATGTGGACACTCATCTCCTCCAGTTACACCATCTTATGTGGGAAGCTTATATCTGATACTAGTGTTGATATGATACCTAGGTTTTGATGCCATATGGAAAGGTATTGCTCTTTTTTACTACTTACTTTGTGAAACTGAACATCTATAGTAGCCTTTTTATGCACTAAAAACAGCCAATGTACAATGGGAAAGGAATTCTCTAATGCTGTAGTGTGGCCAAGTTAGGATAGCTACTCAGCATTAGTACTCCTGATAATTTGTTTTCTTGCTCTGTTTTCAGGATAATGGCTAAAGGATAACAGCCAAGGAGCTATTTTCCCTCAACCCCAAAATTTTCCTTTCTTTTTCTTTTATCTACACTTTTGGAATATTCCATTGCTGAACTTCTGAAAGTCTCATGTCTAGGAGCTTTTATGAAATGCGTGCATTTCACAGTTGGATCATCTAAACTCAATTTTAACTGGATACTCTTGCTTTTGACCAGAAGACAGAATGACTTTCAAATTTGAAATAATTACGTTGTGACCGGATATCAAATTCCTGCTCATCTGGTACATTGATTTGTGGGATTCTCAGTCACTTGTTTCCACCTACAGCTTTTCCATCACCTCATAGTGTCATTCGGCATGGTTCGCAAGAAAGGTTCTCTTATACTATGTGGTGCTTTCCTGTTTGTCGCCTGGAATGCTTTGCTTCTACTTTATCTTTGGGGTCGCCCTCCAGTCGGTCGTCTTGGAGAAGTTGGTGGAGCCGAACCAGGAGGAAAGGAGGAGTGGGGCATGGGCAGAAGGAAGAGTGGTCGGGTCAATCTTGCCGGGCAGGTGATCCAACTTGCAGAGGAGGTAGAACTTCAGCTTGAGACCCAAAAGAAGCTATTGAAGCAGATCGAAAGTCATAGAGCAATGTGGTCTCGGCAGAAAGACCTTGGAAAAAGAGAAACGGATGTTGTAAAAGATTTCAAAGAAGAGGTTGTCCAACAGCCACGGAAACGTCCACTTCCCCTCAAAGACAGTGTGGAAGACTGGGACCAAACTGAACTAGAACATACACAGAAGCCTGTTTATACAGTTGCCCAAGACTCAAAGTTAGAACAAAACCATGCCACTGGAATACAGGATGAAATTGGTAAGAATAATAAACTTTTGACTTCTGTTGGCAGCCCACAAATTGTCATTCCCATTCTAGTTATTGCCTGTGACAGAGTGACGGTGAAACGGAGCCTTGACCGACTGATGCAGTACCGCCCTTCTCCGGAACTGTATCCAATCATTGTTAGTCAGGATTGTGGCCACGCCGAGACAGCCCGTGTGATTAGCTCATATGGAAATCAAGTGACACACATAAGCCAGCCAGACCTGTCAGACATTAAAGTTCGGCCAGAACACAGAAAGTTCCAGGGCTACTACAAAATTGCTCGACATTACCGCTGGGCACTCAACCAAGTCTTCAACACATTCTCCCAGTCTACTGTGGTCATTGTGGAGGATGACCTGGAGGTGAGTGCTGTTGAACTTCTGCCTTATTCACTATATTACCACACATTACAGTAGGCATTATCACTGGTGATAGCTTGATTTAAAAAAATAAATAATATATATATATCTATAGATATATATATATATAGATATATATATATATAGATATAGATATCTATATATATATAATTCTTGTAGCACTGTCACAGCACCACTTTTCTCCAGAAGGCTGTTTTTGGGTAGTCTGAAAGTAGTTACTGATAAGAGATCTGCATAATGTGTTGAGTGGTTTTTACAGGCACTGATAAATGATGCAGCACAACAGGATGTTGACAGTGGAGTTTCAGGAGTCTCAAGTGTAGCTGAGAAAATTACTATCTTCTATGTGATGTCAGTATGCATGCATGTCTTACACTGAAAGATTTATTGAACTTGAGCTCAAGTTGATAAAGTTGCAGTGTTATGTGGGGAAACCCTGGGTTGTGGTAGTCATGTGGATGTTCTTTGACACACACCACCTACCTGAACATTGTAGACCAAATACCCTTCCCCTGGTCAATGACCAATAAATTTTTCTCCTTCCTGGAGGCCCCACCCTCAATGGACAGAATGCAAAAAGGGTGTCAGTGTACATATACAGTGTAGTGTAAAAACAAAAACTACAGTGACTGGTCTACTGTCCTGCAGTACTGCAGAATCTCTGTAAAAAGATCTTATGATTTGTTAGCAGGTCCACTAAATGTACATCTCACATCTCATTTCAGTAACAAAAAAGTAAACATATAAGTAAAAGGTACAGCGTTAAAATAATCAAAGATGCACCCCCCTTTCCCATTCTGGATGTGGGACAAAACAAGCAGGTTGTCAAGAAAGGACAGTCTCGTCCTTTCAGTGTACTTGCTGGTTTCAACTCTGTAGGACATATGCATGTTTCATTTTAGAATAGAAAATGTCTAGAACTTTAGATTTGTTGTAATTAGTTGTACTCTGGTGACCTGAGGTTGTTCTTATTTTTGTCAACTTATTCTGAGTGGGGGAGTGGGGTGTCACTCTCAGTGAGCTTGCAGCATCATCAACAAAATGATCGATTGAGGAGGGGCTACAGTTAGTGGAAACCCTCCGTTATGTTTAGACATGGTATTGAACTAAATTACATTGGTAAAACTTAAGGGAATTTTAACAGCTGGCTGTTTTGGAGCAGTTGTTATGAAACTAGAGGCCTGTTTCATGAAGCATGTTATGTGGAAACTCTGAGTATGATAAGCCTGAAATCAACAAAACCCTGAGTTAAGTGTTTCAATAAGGGAGGTAAGTTAACCCCGAGATCGGGGTAAGTTAAGCCCATTTCATAAAGCAAGGTAACTCATGTTCAGAGACTGTTACTGCTGTAACTTAGTCTGTGAACATAACCTGGTCGGGAGCGGGTTTTATTCCAGAAACCCTGAGTTTGTCTCTGACTCCTCCCCTTTACAGAACATAAACCTGAACCGTTTCCTTATTCACTGAGTCTCCGTCGAACCTACAAATTTTGTATAAAAATGGCATGTCCGTTTCTGGAGGACCCTGTAGACGAAGAAGCACTACTTATTCGCAGAGAAATGTGATTGCGTCGGGCAAGGATTTTCCGAACACATCTGGATAATCTTTCATACTCTCTCGACCGTTATCGTTTTTCATTACAGTCACTGCAATACATTCACAACCTCATCCGTCCTCTCATCACTCACATCACCTACCATGGCCGTACACACACCACTGAACAGATACTTTGCATTGCTCTACGTTTTTGCAAACTGGAGTGTTTTATACAACACTGGAGATGCAGAGCACATAAATTAAGTTGTTTTTCCTGGGCACAAGCCTGTGAGAGCCATCAGAGAAGAGTTCCATGGGATTGCGGGTAAATAATTTCAAATAAATAACTTTTCTGTTAATAACATGTTGCTGTGACCTTTGGGAGGAAAAATTTGAATGTCTTTTAGGATTTCCAAATGTGATTGGCTGCATTGATGGCACTCACATCCCTATCACTGCTCCTTCAGAAAATGAAGGAGATTATGTCAATAGGAAGTCCTTCCACAGCATTAATGTACAGGTACATACATTGACTTCTCTCTTTAAATGTAAGAGCACAAACATTTCAACTAATCTGTCTCATTTTCTGTACTGTTAAGATCATTTGTGGTGCAGCTCACATAATTACAAATGTGGAAGCCAAGTGGCCTGGGTCTGTGCATGACTCCTGTATATATCGAGAGTCTACTGTGAGCAACAGACTGGACAGTGGAAAGTGGCCTGAAACATTGCACTGGTGGCTGCTTGTCTCCGTAAAGATCTTCGTCTTGTTTGTCTGTGAAAAATATCAGTACTAAATAAATGTGACTTTACTTGCAGGAGAGATTGAAGACTTCTGGGTGACAGGGGTTACCCCTGCCAACCGACTCTCATAACTCCTTACCCAGACCCTCAACCAGGCTCCCAGCAGCACTTCAATGTGGCACACTGCAGGACAAGAGCCAGGGTAGAGATGTCTATAGGCCTGTTGAAAGCCCATTTCCGGTGCTTACGTCATCTCAGAGTAACCCCTGAGAGAGCCTGTGACATAATTGTGCCATGTATTATTCTCCATAATATTGCAACTATTAGAGGAGAGCAACACCCTGCCCTACAAATAGAAGACCTTGAGGAGGATCCCATCCACTTCCCAGAAAACCAGGATGGAAGAGCAATCAGAGATCTCATATGCAATAACCATTTTCCAGGTTAAATCAATAAAAGCACGACCACACTGTCACACATTCATATTATTTTGTCTTCCTTATATTCTACAGACAGAGAGAGACAAAGAGAACATTTTTCTGTTAGATTTTCATGTTGTTCCAACAATAAATTAGATAGTATCTCAAGTTCCAGATCTGCCTTTTGGATCTGGCGGTCCAAGTACACCATTTCCTTATCTGTTTTTTCAATCTGTAAGGAGATGGATTCTGTATAACTCCTTGACTGGTAACTGGAAATCCATAAGAATGATGTTAAGTCATATTGTTCTACGTGTACAATTGCACAGAATCAAACGCTGTTGTACTGCAGAATTTGATGGACCCTCTTCATGCTGTCAAGTTACGCCATGTTAAAAAAGAACAACAGTGTCACCTTCCATGTCAATATAAATCCATACGAGAATGTCACATGTACATGTAAAGCTGATCTAATATGATACCTCTGTAGGCCTTTCTGGGACAGCAGACACAGCATCTTCATCTTCATTATCCTTTGAAGACAAACATTTTCTTCTGTGAACTTCATACTGCTATTGGTTATGAGTTTTGGTGAGTTGAGTTACTTACAACAGGCTGGAGTTGGGCTACATGAGGCTCCAGTAGGAGGAGACTTCCCTCAGAGTCTATTGGATTCAAGAACAAACATCCTGTCTCTAAAAGAGACTTCATAAAAAACATTATAGAGGTGTGGTCTTCTTACATGTTATGAAGGCACTTGTGTCCTGGGCAGTGACTGGCTTAGATGAGCTGCCCCCTGGGATTCCCTCGGCCACTGGCCTTCCAGTAGTTTGGCTAAGGGCCATCTCCTTTGCCTCTGTTAGAGGTGGTGGTGCAGGTCCTCCACCGATTTAATGAGGTGGCGGATGGTCTCCTGAGGGCTCTCCTACCAGACCTGGACCAAAGCATCCGCCAACTCCTGGACAGTCTGTGGCGCAAGTGGCGTTGGTGGATAGAGCGAGACATGATGTCCCAGATGTGCTCAATTGGATTCAGGTCTGGGGAACGGGCGGGCCAGTCCATAGCATCAATGCCTTCGTCTTGCAAGAACTGCTGACACACTCCAGCCACATGAGGTCGAGCATTGTCTTGCATTAGGAGGAACCCAGGGCCAACCGCACCAGCATAGGTCTCACAAGGGGTCTGAGGATCTCGTCTCGGTACCTAATGGCAGTCAGGAAATGCCTCCCCACACCATTACTGACCCACTGCCAAACCGGTCATGCCGGAGGATGTTGCAAGGCAGCAGAACATTTTCCACGGTGTCTCCAGACTCTGTCACGTCGGTCACGTGCTCAGTGTGAACCTGCTTTCATCTGTGAAGAACACAGGGCGCCAGTGGCGAATTTGCCAATCTTGGTGTTCTCTGGCAAATGCCAAACGTCCTGCACGGTGTTGGGCTGTAAGCACAACCCCCACCTGTGGACGTCGGGCCCTCATACCACCCTCATGGAGTCTGTTTCTGACCGTTTGAGCAGACACATGCACATTTGTGGCCTGCTGGAGGTCATTTTGCAGGGCTCTGGCAGTGCTCCTGTTCCTCCTTGCACAAAGGCGGAGGTAGCAGTCCTGTTGCTGTGTTGTTGCCCTCCTGCGGCCTCCTCCACGTCTCCTGATGTACTGGCCTGTCTCTTGGTAGCGCCTCCATGCTCTGGACACCACACTGCCAGACACAGCAAACCTTCTTGCCACAGCTCGCATTGATGTGCCATCCTGGATGAGCTGCACTACCTGAGCCACTTGTGTGGGTTGTAGACTCTGTCACATACTACCACTAGAGTGAAAGCACTGCCAGCATTCAAAAGTGACCAAAACATCAGCCAGAAAGCATAGGAACTGAGAAGTGGTCTGTGGTGCAGAACCACTCCTTTATTGGAGGTGTCTTGCTAGTTTCCTATAATTACCACCTTTTGCCTGTTCCATTTGCACAACAGCATGTGAAATTGATTGTCAATCAGTGTTGCTTCCTTAGTGGACAGTTTAATTTCACAGAAGTGTGATTGGCTTGGAGTTACATTGTGTTGTTTAAGTGTTCCCTTTATTTTTTTGAGCAGTGTAGTTTAACATGTCAAATGTTAGCAAAGTGAGATACACCAGGCATGTTATGTTTCCGCCTCACCTGATTGAATTATATTTTTGTATTTCACCCATTATATTTCACCTGTTTTTCACCCCCAGGTTTGCACCTACATGAACAGAGGGCCAATACTATTTTTTACATGCAATATTGTATGAGTGATTAAACACAAAACTTGAGCAGTGATTTTTTTTTTTTCCCATGCGTTTTCTCTATCTTTTGCCACTGCTGTCGTGTTAGTTTTTTTTCCGGAATATATGCTCATATTCACCGTACGCCTCCATCAAGATTTCCAGCTCCAGTGGTGAAAAATATGTTGAGGGCATTCTTTCCCCTCCGGCTTCCGTGGTGAATCAGGGAATCGCGTCTCCATTGATGATGGTTTTTTTATAGTCGTGGTGCACGCTCTTGAGTCAACATACTCAGAGTCGACAAAACTAATGCGAATCAGCTTTGTTGAAACAGGAAACAGTTTTTCATTTCAGGGTTTGTCAGCTCAGAGTTAACATTCATACTCAGAGTTTGTTGAACCTGCTTCATGAAACAGGCCCCAGCAGTTTTCCCCAAAAAGCCTAATTTGTTTGGGCTCATGTGAACACAGCAGTTGCACTGGGATGTGGGACAAAACAAGCAAAGTTGTCAAGAAAAAACATATGGATGTTTCAGTTTAGAATGGAAAATGTCTAGAAATTTAGATTTGTTGTAATAAATCATACCCTGGTGACCTGGGGTTGTTCTTAATTTTGTCAGCTTGTGCTGAGTGGGGAGGGATTACTACAGTAAATGCCAGTTTAATCACCTCCGTGTGTGCATGAATATTAAAATCATCTACAATAATTTTATCTGTTTTGAGGACTAGGAGTTCTGAAAATTAAGATAAAATGAGTTAGTATGGAACATTAAATTATAACCAATAACATTTCTGTACTGTTTTCCGATTTGGATTGGTTGGGCTAAGAATAAGGTTTTCAGATGAGTTACAATTGAGTGTAACTTCTACATTGATTAATAGGCTTGAGTTGAAAATGCCTGCAACTCCACCTCCTTGGCCACTGTCTCAAGGAATGTGATTATTAATAGGACGGATTCATTTAACATATTCATTTATTCATTTATCTTATTGTTTATGACAGAGCCAGGTTTCTGAAAGATAAATGTGTATGATATATTTACTAGCTTTGGACAGATGTTACAGGCTTCAGAATGAGTACCCATATGCAAATAAGGATCCTGTAAAAACAGGAGAAACAATGAGGCAGGCACAGTTGATTCTGTTTAGTGCACCTTCGTCCAGTAGAATTTATTTAACTGCATAAAGGCACATCATAATACAAATAAAGTGCTTTGGCTACTCATTCCCTTCCTTTAAACCAAAACATTCAGTCCATTTGCATTCTGCTTTCTCTTTTAAAATTCAGTCAGTATAATGCCTCAAAATAAATGCTCATTCAGCCATTAAAATGTTTGTGTTTACATTTGGTTCACAAATATTGGATGAAAATATATAAAATGTTTGGGTTCTCAAACAATCCCCCTGTTTATCCTCACTCAGAGGGCAAGTACAGATAAAGCAAACAGCCATTGATGGCTGTCAATTCAATAAAGACATACAAGCTAAAGGCTTGGACATGCTAACAATCAAAAGTGTTTATTACATTTGAAACCTTTTATGTAAAACAGGAGAAAGAATGAGGCGGGCACAGTTGCTTCTCTTCAGTGCTGCTTCACCCAGAAAAATGAGGAAGTTGACGATAGCCTGTTCACAACAAATGACCATGGCAGAAGTAAAGTACCACTCTGCTTCCTACTGACAGCACCAGGAGAAATTCACAGTATATTACTGTAGTGCACTTTTGGAGTTTTACCAAGAAAGGAAAATTATCCATGGGCGCTCAAAACAAAATAGTTGTCCTAATAAAATTCCCAAATTAAAAGTCTAAACAAAATTACATTTGAATGTGGCCACACACACTGTGGGCATCACACAGGGATCTCATGTTTAAACGTATATATTTCTTTTTTTTTTCCTCTCTAAATATGGTGGTCTCTAGAGAAAGTGCAGAGAGGCGTGTAGATCTGCAACTCTGCCTTCCTAACATTGTTTTGATTGCTGTAGCTGTGAAGTCCTCAGATAGTTCTGACAAAGGATGGGGAGAATTGGCCCAATGGAGTCCAATGAGTGTTAAAATAGGAGTTTGAAAAAAAAGTTGTGTTGAAGCCCACTTGCTTCCCCGAGTAGGTTGATGTGAGAGAGTTAAAACAGAGTTGTGAAATAGCCTTAAAACAGAGTTATTTATTTTAGAAACAAAGATCTTTGGAGATCCCACCTCAGAACACAAGTCTGCTTCAGCCAAACGCCAAGTGGGATCTAAAGCACTCAAGGAAGTACATCATTATATATACTTTAAGATAACACCGGTTGCTAGTCTCAACACCTTTACACTCAAGCGAGAGGGGAGGGGTGGTGTATCAGTGTCTTCTCCTGTCGGTCAGAGTGACTTGAGATATGGTGTCCTTCTCCTACTATGCATGATACCTCTATCTCCCTCAGTGTGCAGTCCTGAGACAAACAACTAGTTCTACATGATTATAACATTATTAATTATACCATTAATAATATAGCATAAAACATATAGCATAAAACAGAATAAGGCATGTTAAACATTTTTTTAATCCACAGTTGCAATTTTTAAAATCTTTGTAATAATCTTTGACACTTTTAGCAGTAAAAAATCCTAAGAAGAAATAAAAGAAATAACAAGAACAAAACAAGTCCTCAGCAAGCAATGCAGTTTATGGGGTACACTTGAGAAGGTCCCTATCAACACAGACATTTTTTGCTGTTTCATTTCCTTATCATACAATCAGTATCAAGGCACATATCAGAATACGCTCATTTTTGTCTTTGGAAACATCAAAATCCAGCTAGATATTTCTCTGCTACCCAAACACTATAGCATGATAGACTATATGATCAGTCTGTGCTCAGGAGGAGACCAATAGCCATTGTGGATTTATTGATCAGAATAAATCTATAGGCTATTTTGTCCTTCTTTATATCGCAGTGAATGTATGGACTTAAGGCAGTTGCCAGGTTGTCTACCAGTTCCCCTGCACTGAGACATTTAGGTCATATTACTGTAGTAATTTCTGTTTCTGTGTTAAGCAGAGACAAATTAAATAGTTTTATAGTTAGTGCTGTACTCCTCTTTGCTGTAGAATTGACTTCTGTGATCAAATCTTTGAATGATTCTTTGGATCAATTTGACCTGTCTTTCTGAAGCATGTCACTCCTGTGCATCTCACTTCATTAGGTGGCACCAGACTTCTTTGAGTATTTCACAGCCCTCTACCCAATCTTGCGCTCTGATCCCACCCTGTGGTGTGTTTCTGCCTGGAACGATAATGGCAGAGACGCCTTGGTGGATCCATCCAAAGCCGAGCTTCTCTACAGAACAGATTTCTTCCCTGGGCTGGGTTGGATGCTTCTCAAGGAGATGTGGGAGGAACTGGAACTGAAATGGCCCTCAGCCTTCTGGGATGACTGGATGCGTCAACCGGAGCAACGCAAGGGGCGTTCCTGCATTCGGCCAGAAATCTCCCGCACTATCACCTTTGGCCGGAAAGGTGTCAGTTTAGGTCAATTCTTTGACCAGTACCTTCGCTATATTAAGCTAAATACTGAATTTGTGCCTTTTACCGAACAGGATTTGTCTCATTTGCTTAAAGAGAAGTATGATGAAAAGTTTAACAAAGAGGTTTACAGTGCCTCACTGGTGAAGATTGAGGACCTGCAACAAGGGGGCAGCTTAAGAGGCCCTGGACCGTACAGGGTGCAATACTCTAGTCGGGACAGTTTTAAAGTCTTAGCTCGAAATCTGGGGGTGATGGATGACTTGAAATCTGGGGTTCCTCGCACAGGTTACAGGGGTGTTGTCAGTTTCCTGTACCGAGGTCGAAGGGTGTTCTTGGCTCCACCAGAGGGCTGGACACAATATGACATCAGCTGGAGTTGAGTGACTGATGCAGTCTATACAAGCTGAAATGCTGTTGAAGAGGGGAGAGAGCCTTACTCAGAGGAACACCCACTCAGACCAAAGAATATCAGCAGATGTATTGATTCTTTAAGAAATTAAAGCAGCGTTGATGGGGTTGCAAATTATTTGCAGCAGGGAGATCGTGGCCTGTTTGTTAGGGAATCTTAGAAGTTCACAACTTTAGAGACAGCACTAAGTTAAAACTGAAAATTCTATCTTTCAAAACAGCTATTGGCAATGTGCCTTGCTTTCTGGGCCCATTTTTGTTTGGCATATTTTTTATTCCTGTGAATAACTGGCTAAACTCATTTTGCTTCATGTTTGCAGTTGTTAAAGGAAGAGCATGTTTCAGTGATGGTGATAATTCACTGCAAGCTTAAACACAAGAAGAGTGACCATCACTAGAAAAATATGCATTATGTATAAAATTTAGGGACATCTTTTTATATATATCTTTAGATAGATATCTATTGATATATATATATATCAACATTTTAGAAAGTAACTGTCAAAATTGTTTTTTGTTTAGAACAAGTAGGATTTGGGATTTTGTGGTTGCAGACCATGTTCACCAGATTGACTGCGGGCTGCACACCCACTGCTCATAGGTTAACACCAAGAAATGTTCCTTACACAGCAAAATACACTTCCTGGCACCAAAATGTCCACCTGGATTTGATTAAGCAAATAGGTAATAGCCTTGCATTGGCAAAATTAATGCAGTGAGTAATATGATTCAGCTGGCAACTCATGTAGTGAGTAGCTTCTTATTTATATAACAACAGCCATGTCAGAAGACATATCCTGTGGTCCTGGAAAAGATGTTACTCTGTTTTAGAAGAGTCAAATCAATTCTGCTCGTTCTGCCTTTTAAGATACTTTTGAACAAAATAGAGTTGAAAATGTTTTGTGCAGGATAGTAGCAGTTGTAGTAACAGATGTTAAACAGTACAGAAACAGTACTGGAGAAGCAAGTGTGAAGGTTTTCTGTAATTTATCTGCACTGCTGTTTTTAGATTAGTTCATGAATATGGCAATGCCAAGAGATTATCTCACAGTGTTAAACCTCTATGAGCTTCAAAGTCATTGAAGAATAGAATAGTGTTAATACCTGTTTGAAATGGCCACACTTGAAAACAGGTGAACGAAACTAACTTGTCTTTACAATGTTAATATAATGAATTATATAGATGGTCTCTCCTCAAAGGCATTCATGGTGTTGTACTTGTTTCATATTCAGAGCAACAGAAATAATTATGTGAAGAATGAAAAAGAGAACTTGAGAGAGAAGTTGAACCCCACCCATATTCATACCCTCATACATCCGCCCAGTCATTATATTAAGTTGGTTTGACTAACAGCTGATTGGACACAGCTATCAAAAAGGTTTTTCAAACTCCTTTAAGACTTTTTGAGGAACACAAGACCTCTGTGGTTGATCTCTTGCTCCAGTGGTCTTGGATGGCTGGTAATTTTATTTTATTTATTTATTTATGTAATTATTATTTGTGTTGTTGTTAAACTAATATCTATTTATTGTGTCCCAGTTGCACAGTTTAAACAACATCGCTGTGATGGTTGAAGAGAATTTCTTTACTGAAGGAAATACTGTACCACATTGATTCTGCAGTGGGTTATAGAATCTGCTTTTCTACCATACTACTCTCCATGTAAGTGAACTTTGTTCTCGGTGTGTAGAAAGACTTTAATATAAGTGATGAAATCATAATGGTGTGGCTATTTTGAAATGACTTAACAGTCTTGAATTTGAAGTTCTAACTAGTTCTGAAAGCTGCAAATGAAATTCAGATGTCACTGATGTGACTGATGATCACACTGAAGCCCTGATGCAGGGCAAGTTGTAATTACATGACATCCAAACAATGGTTTGGTCAGCCTAGGTTTGTTGAAAAACCACAGATTGTTTTATAGTTTTATGTTTCTGCAACAAGAAGGCTGAGGAGTGGTGAGAGAAATTATCATCATTGTACTGTAATTGGCTTAGAGAGATTGATTAATTCCCATGTCTGTATGGTAATGTGTTTAACCACTGCCTGATATGTTTATAACTTTAATACAGTATAAATAAAATCAGCTATTTTGATATTTGTTCAAATGCTGAATGAGACATCTGTGTAATTTGCAATGCTGAACAGTGGCTTGTGTCATATTTGTGCATTTTAAACAACTGAATTGAAGCATCTTACCTGGTTGATGGTTAGTTTCTATGGGACTGCAAAAATATCTATACAATCTTGACATCCTTGAAGATATGACCCGTTTAAGAAAAGCTTGATCAAAGCAAAGGAGAACTTACAAATTCAGTCTCGTGCTGCTGTCCTAGGGGATACGTCATGAAGTCATGACATAGCCAGGCTTTCTTTGCATTACCTGGCTCTACAAAACCTAAAATCTTAATCAGAAATATTGAGTATCTTGACAGTGGTCATTCATTTTTTTGTGACTCAAAGGTTTCTTTAATGAGGTCTGTGAGCTTTTACTTAAAAAGGGCATTTGGTGCATAATTTGACCCTTTTTCCACACAAAATGCGTGCTGCCTTCTTTGGTCAAGAACAGGTCATTATGATGGAGAGCAAAAAAATATTACTGTTGCTACAAATAAGACCATAATGCCACAGGAAAAATGCGGATTTGTAAGTAAGCTCTTAAACTTTAAAGTCAATACATTATATTTAAACATTAATCAGAAATTAGATTTAGGTCTTACACTGTTCTTATTATGAGCAATACATGGATATCACCTTAGTTTTTGGCCAAGTGAAGTCCAAGTGAAATAAATTGATTATTGATTGCACATCAGGACAGAAATTCCAAACATGCTCAATGTCATGTCTGGTGACTCTGCAAGAATTGGGGTGTTTTCATGTTCCAGGAATTCTGTACAGATGGGGCATTGCATTATCATGTTGCGATATGAGGTGATGGCAGCAGGAATGACGCAACCAAATGAGCCTCAGGATCTCGTCGCGGTATCCTCTGTGCGCTCAAATTGCCACCAGTAAAATGCATCTGTGGTGATTGACCATAGCTTGCGCCTGTCCAAATCATCACTCCTTTACTACCACGGAGCACTCTGTTCACTGCGTTGACATTAGCAATGCAATGAAGGATCTGTATGAAGATGTCTTCACATCAGTCTGCAGTTGTGAGGCCCATTGGATGTACTGCCAGATTCTCTGAAACAACATTGGAGGCAGCCTATGGTGGTGAAATGATCACTAAATACACAGGCAACAGCTCTGGTGAACTTTGCCGCAGCCAGCATATCATTTGCACGCACCCTCAAAACTTGTGACATCTGTGACATTGATAAAACTTAACATTTTAGAGTGATCTTATTTTGTTATTATCCCAAAGTACACCTCATGGGTCAAATGAAGGACTATCTTATCTTATTAAACCAGTGCTTCTCAATTATTTTCTGTTGCGCCCCCCCACCCAGCAAGAAGAAAACAATTTGCGCCCCCCCACCCCACCACCCACTCTCCGCCGTGACTATAAATAATAGTAATAATACTATGTAATAATATGTAATAATATGATACTAACAGTGCTCGCTGGTTTACTGAAGTAGCATTCACAAAGCGGGATGATTGTTGGTAATATTCGGCACGTTTTCGCTGAAAAAACTCCAGCGGCTTATCAGCATGATTGGGATGTAATGTCTTCAAGTGGCACCTTAATTTATTTGGCTTCATGCTGTCCGCTGACAGCATTTTTAGACACAGTAAACACACCGGTCTTTCCTCGTCTCCCACTGTAGTCACAGTGAAGCCAAGCGCTACATATGCTTTGTCATATTTCCTCGTCTTAGCTTTCGGGTGAGTTACTTTTGTCTCATTATCTTCGTCTCTCTCCGCCTTTCTTTTCATCCCTGTTAAAAATTTCTTCATGTTGTCTCTTAAGGGTTCGTTGACTGCACTTCATATCGCCTGCTCGGTGCAAAAAAAACCATAGAGCTAATACTCCCTGCGCACACTCTGACAATGAGAGCGCCACTGCCAACTACTGTAGTGAATGTGCAATTACACTTTATTCTAGTACGGCAAAAAAAAAAGCATGTTCCCCAGGGTCACACGCGCCCCCCCTGGCATCGCACCGCGCCAGATAATTTGTCCCATATCTTGATATACTCACTAACAGATTTTAACAAATTAGTTAAAATCTCAGAAATAAATCTTGTGTGCATACAAAAGTTGTTGTTTTTCTGCACAGCTGGTGGGAATACTACAACAAGGTCCTCTAACGGTCAATCACTCAGGTTCAGGCTTCTGGGGGGGCATGTAGGCCTCTCTATTGTTCTGCTACATGTGCTACATGTTGTAACCCACAAAGTTCAGACCAGGTTGAACAGATGAATGCAACCATCAAAGAGATGTTGACAAAAGCAACAATTGCTACCGGCCTAAAATGGCCAGATGTGCTGCCTTTTGTGCTATACTCCATCCAAAGCTCTCCAAATGCCACAACAGGACTCGGTCCTCATGAGGTCCTGATGGGAGCACCCATGTCTACAGGTGTAAGTTTGAAAGGTTTGACACCACACAAAACCACTCTACTTTGAATGGACTAGTATTTGATTGATTATGTGAAAAAACTAACTGAAATTGTGAGAAAGTATCATTTGCAGGTGACTGAACCTTCAGATCTACCAATCCACCACTTCGAACAGGGGGATTCTGTAATAAGTGTCTGGAAAAGGTGTCTCTGTCTCCTAGATGGAAAGGCCCATATCAGGTGCTGCTGACCACGAATGCGGCTCAGAGTTGAAGGGAAACCACAATGGGTCCACTCCACACGATGCAGATTTGCCCCGAAAGCGAGGAAGTGCAGCCTTGCATGCAGTAATGAGGGTATTGTTCCTCCCTGTCCTATTATGGGGGCTCTTGAAGTAGGCGATTTGCAGGATTCATGACAGCGAGGGGATAGAAGATTATCCTGGGCCTGACAAAATTGGTGAGAAGCTTAATGTTGTCACTGTTACACACCAACCCCATGAATCCCACTTATACAAAATATGCTGGCATTGCTTGATATGTTGCAGAGACAATAAATGATCAATATTTAACCAAAGCATTTAGCCTTCTGGGGCTTGTGCAATGGTTTGGGGCGACAGCTATGGGCGGGGGCTCCGGCGACCCAAGCCCTGGACAAAAACACTGGCTATGTGAACATGGAATGTCACCTCACTGGGGGGGGCTGAGCTAGTGCGGGAAGTTGAGTGGTACTGGCTAGAGATAGTCGGGCTCACTTCCACGCACACCCTGGGCTCTGGAACCCAACTCCCTGAGAGGCTGGACTCTCTTCTATTCTGGAGTTGCCCATGGTGTGATGTGGCAAGCTGGTGTGGGCTTGCTTTTAGCCCCCCCAGCTTAGCCACCATGTGTTGGAGTACCAATACTTTTTACAGTGGAAGTGGAGAGCTGCTGACTTTGACTGGTGACATTGTCAGACAATGGAAAGAATACTCAATCCTCAATCTTGCTGACGCGACGTCCGTCATGAAAGCAGAGGCTGGGGACACAGAGGCTGATCCATTCATCACCCATGCTCAAGTCACTGAGGTAGTTAGGAAGCTCCTCAGTGGCAGAGCACCGGGAGTGGATGTGTTTTGTAGACTTGGAGAAGGCATTCCACCATGTTCCCCGCGAAATTCTGCAGGAGGTGCTCCAGGATTATGGGGTCCGGGGCTCTTTGCTAAGGTTCGTGCGGTCTCTGTACTCCCGGAGCAGGAGTTTGGTTCACATTGCCAGCGATAAGTCAGACCTGTTCCCAGTGCATGTTGGCCTCTGGCATGGCTGCCTTTTGTCACCGGTCCTGTTCATCATTTTCATGGACAGGATTTCTAGGTGCAGCCAGGGGCTGGTGGGTGTCCGGTTTGGGAACCACATGAGTTCATCTTTGCTTTTTTGCAGACGATGTTGTCCTGTAGGCTTCTTTAAGCCAGAACCTTCAGCATGCACTCGGGAGGTTTGCAGCCGAGTGCGAAGCTGCTTCTGCAGAGTGGCGGGGCACTCCCTTAGAGATAGGGTGAGGAGCTCTGTCAACCTGGGAGGAGCTCGGAGTAGAGCCACATTCTACTCTCCACATTCAGAGGAGCCAGTTGAGGTGGGTCAGGCATCTGTTTCAGATGCCTCCTGGATGCCTCCCTGGGGAGGTGTTTTGGTCATGTCCCACCAGGAGGAGGCCCTGAGGAAGACTCAGGACACACTGGAGGGACTGTGTCACTAGGCTGGCATGGGAACGCTTTGGAGTCCACCCAGAAGAGCTGGAGGAAGTGTTCGGGGAGAGGAAAGTCTGCGCATCCCTGCTCAAGCTGCTGCTGTACAGTGTGTATACTAACCAAAAAGAACTTGAATCATTAACTAAGATCCTGGAAACCCACCTCAATGCCTCTGCACAAGCTGCACTAGGTGAAAAGAAAGAAATGCAGGAAATTAAAATGGTAGCTTTGCAAAATCGAATGGCACTTGATCTTGAGTGTGGAATGAGTAAGGTTAAACTGCGGCCTGCCTAGAATCAGGTATTATGATTTTGAGCCGTCTGCTAATTGGCTACAGCATCTGGGTATGAATTTTATTGACAAGAATGATGCTAGAGAGAATATGTAGTACAATCAACTCAAAGATGCCAAATGACTGATTGTGATGTTTTATTTTTCACACTCACCGCAATTTCAGGATAATCTCTACTGTGGTGCTGATTTCCTGCATCTAAATGATTAGCATTAATTCCATATGTTCATGACACTGATTCCAGAATCTCTTTGGGTTAATCATTGCCTTTATTTTATTTTCAAAGTCCATCCTTAAAAGAAATTCTGAACTAATAACTCTTTCAAAGAGAGAATTGTGAATGCAATAACAAAGAGTTACTGTTTGATCCAGGATGTAAGGCAGTTTTTAAGGTACCATTAAGGCACTTGGTCACTTGGAGTCCATCATCCTTTGTCTTTAACCCTACTGCTTTTTTTTTCATTTGATGTGGTCTGTTTCTCCAAATGAAATTTAGATTAATTTGGTTACTAGATTTGATCAGTTTGTTTGGAATGGCACTGGAGTAGGCTCAGTGATCAATAAACATTCCATGTTAGTTAAATTCAGCCAAATATTGATAGGTCTCTTTGGAGCCATGAAGTTCATTTGGATTTGCATTGTTTTTATTTTCCACACTTAAAAAACTGGCTTTGTTTTTGGTCCCTTTAAAATATAAAATAAATAAATAAAGATATTCCTAGGTATTTGATTTATGATTTCATAGGAATATCACAAATTTCTTTAGGAGGGGTTTCATGAATGGCAAACAATCACATTTAAATTTGAATCCTGAAGCTTTACAAACTTTTCTAATCCTCTCTTTCAATAACTGTAGAAATTTCTTTATCTCAGAGGAAAACTGTTAGTTGGCTGATTATTTGTTAAATACATCAATTAAATATTGTTAGTTTTTTAGATTTGCCAATATTTTTATAGCTAGAACAAACAAGTACAGTGAAATGGGGCATCCTTAGGGGATACCCACAACTCAGCGCTTGGAGACTCGGAGAAGTCCACAAACTAATTCCCTCAATTTAACTCCAATGCCAAAATGTTCGAACGCTGAGCAGAAGAAAGGATGTTCCAGATGGAGTGATGATGTCCCCACCCCCTTAGCCTGCTGATGTGCCCTTGATGCTGATGTGCCCTGGGCGCTTGATGCAGCCCACTGGTCCTGTGTGTTTCACTGCATGTTGTGTGTGTGTGTTTCAATCAGTGATGGGTTAAATGCAAATCTCAAGGAAATTCAATCGAATGCAACTGGACTTGGTTATTTGTCTTTGAAGACGTTTCACCTCTTATCCAAGAGGCTTCATCAGTTCATGTGTATTTCAAACCCAGCAACACACTCAGACAGAGACTGGTACATCCCAAAGACAGAACACCACACACTCAAAAAAGCAATCTGGTGTATGCTGTCCAATGCAATGAGGGATGCAAAGACCTCTACATTGGGGAGACAAAACAACCACTACACAAGCGCATGTATCAGCACAGGAGGCCCAACTCCTCAGGCCTAGATTCTGCCGTCTACCTACACCTGAAGGAGAAAACTCACTCCTTTGAGGATAACAATGTTCACATCTTGGACAGAGAGGATAGATGGTTTGAAAGAGGAGTAAAAGAAGCCATCTATGTGAAATTAGAAAAACCATCTCTCAACAGAGGAGGAGGTCTGCGACACCACCTATCTCCAATTTACAATACTGCCCTTTCATTCCTTCCCAGGAGATTCAACAACTTAGTGTGGCAGGACGCAATCGGTGGTCCGATCAGTTTCAGCTGGGTTGGGATTTTGGCCAATCATTGTGGGAGGAGACTGCTTAAAAGCGGGTAGAGAGCACCTGTCTTCCTTTTTTGGCTTGTCAGAGGCTGGGTCGTAGCACTTCCTGGCATTCCCCCAGTTCCGTCCTGGCGTGGTGGTAGAGGCCATTGGGGGTGCGCTATGCTCCACTGATTGCTCGCTGCGGGTAGGTGTGTTGTTCTCTGGTGTCCTCCTATTTGGCGTTGTACTTGTGGCAACTTGTGCATTTGTTTGCAGGTTGTTTCTGTGCAGCGTTTATTCCTCTCCTCCACGCTGTGTCGTCCAGGACTGCCTGATTGGTATGTAAGCTAGCGCTTTGGTCCCTCCTCCAGCCACTTCTGAGTTGTTTATGCTGTATGATTATGATTACGATTGTAGGGGGAAGTATAATCCAGCTGCTGCGCAGTGTCGGCCGATCAGCGAGGGAAACCACTGCTGCTTTGCCGGGGATTGTTGGCTGCAACCGCGGCTAACAGCTTTGCCTCATACCGGAGATCGTTGGCTGTAACAGCGACTAACTGCTCTGCCTCATACCGGAGATCGTTGGCTGTAACAGCGACTAACTGCTCTGCCTCATACCGGAGATTGTCGTTGGTGACAGAGATTGCCCGCTTCCGCTTTGCGCTGGATACGGCGTGCCGTCAGCGGGATTAACTGCTTGTCTCGCCTTGGGCTCGATTGCTTCGCCCCGGGCCTGCGCCGTCCCACTGCAGCCGGCTTGGCCTCTGGCTGGCCGTTCGGCTGGTTGGAGCTTCTCCCTGCGGTGTAGCCGATATACATCCATATGTATATGTTTGCGTGCACTATTGTGTGCGTGTGTGTGTGTATGGCGACGAGTGAGTAGCGGGAGATTATTCTGGTGTGTGTGTATGTGTTTATAGTTTCGTTTTTTCCTTTTCGTTTGTTTTATTTTCTTGGTTAGTGGTTGTTTGTTTTTCTTTTTATAACCTGTTGATTTTTGTGGTTTCCCCCATTCAGGTGCTGAACCTACGGTGGTGGATGGTCCTGGTGGCGGTGTCCCTTTTGTGTTTTGCACGTCGGGTGGATTTTGTTGTCCCAGTTTTGGTTTGCTTCACGTGTGGTGTTCCAGGGGTTTTCTTGTTTTTTTATTATTATTGTCTGGATCAAGCCCAGGAGGTTCAGCCCTGATTGGTGTTGTTGTATTTGAGTGACAGGTTTGTGTTTTCTTTTTTTGAATTCATGTATTTTCAGTGTCTGGTTCCTTTAATTTTATTGTAAATAAAATTATTAATTTTACGAGCTACGGTCTCTGCCTCAGCTGTGGACGAACCTGATTATACTACCTATCCTTGGGGAGTTAGTCCCCTGGAAAGAATTCCCTGGGTGAAACTCCCAGGGTGGCGTTGTCTGGCAACTGGTGTCGATTTCCATAGCCCCTTTTTCTCTAGCACGCGGAGGTCTCGCCCCTCGCGCCGCCACATTAGCTTCTAAGAACAACTGCCATTCACAAAGGACCCCATGTGACTCTAACGACTGTCGTTATAGCACAATAGAGCATTAACGAAGTCGAAACAAGCTTCACCATCCACAACGACTGTCTCTCAACGACTGTCGTTTGGCACAATGGGGCACTAAACGAGCTTATGACACCACTGGCCATGTGAATGCCTCCACAGAGGTTAAATACCTGGATCTCCACACCAGCTGGTTGGACTAGTCCCAGCCTAGTCAAGCGAGCATGAACTGATGAAGCCTCTTGGATAAGAGGTGAAACGTCTTCAAAGACAAATAACCAAGTCCAGTTGCATTCGATTGAATTTCCTTGAGATAACCATGACCTGGATGAATGAGAATATTCACAGGTTAAATGCAAAGAAGTAATTTCCCAGCTTGGGATTAATAAAGTAACTTAAATTAAAGATTAAATTAAAAATTCAGACTTCAAAGTGGACACAGTCTTCAATGTTTGGTCTCTACCTTAATCTGCTTCCCCCTTCATGGTTTGCCCAGGTCCACTGGTCACTGGACCAGAGGAGTTCTGAATGACAACTGAATCCAGTTAGTTTCTGATGAAGAAATTATCTCCTGACAAAAAGTTTCCTGTTTGTGTTTTGGGTCTGTTTCTGCTTCGGTTTCTTTTGCTGCATTTTTGAGTTTACATCTGGTTTGAGCAGCTCAAAATTTCCTTGATATTATCAATTCAGCAGGTGGTTGTTGGGTGTGATGCGATAAAGGAACAGAATTCTGTCAGTCTATTTGAAGATGAAATGGTGATGGAACAGGGCTGAGCTCATGTGTCAAATGTCATTTTGCTTTATGAATGTCTCAAATTCAGCACTCGTGAAATAGGTTCCACTGTCAGACACCAACATCTTCAGTAGATCAAAAACACTGAAACTCTGCCTCTGTTTCTCTATGGTAGCTGGAGATGTAGATGTTGTCACAGGATAATTGTCCACCCACTTGGAGTGAGTGTTCATTAACAGCAGGAATAACTCACCTAGTTAGGGTCTGTAGCAGTCCACACATATTCCCAGTGAACCTTGTCACTCCCATTAAAGTAATAGTGCAGAGTGGTGACTTGTGGTGTGATCCATTCCAGGCCACCATGAATAGGATCTAGCAAAACCTTGAATCTTTTACATGCCAGTGGTGTAGTAATTTCAGTATTCTTTCTCTGTTGGCTTCTCTCTCTCCCTCCACTTCCTCACCTGTCTCCTGCTCCGTATGCCTGATGCCTAGCTACTTCTGTGCTTCGTTTACTGATAATGGTACTTGTAATAAGTGTAGCAGTTTTGCTACTGCTGGGGCAGCTCTCTTGACTAGAAATATAGTAAATTCTGTACGCCACCCAAAACCATGACAACCACCCAGAGTCCAGACCAGGAGGCAGAGTTGCCATCTTACATGCCCCTCTGCAGGCTCCTTTCTACTGTCACCCCCCAACCCTCTTCACACTCCATAGAAACTGTGTCTACCTTGAGGCTGTATAAGCCCACACACAAATCTGGAGGAGTTGCTCCTAAAAATTTAGTTAAAATCAAAACAACTACTTTAGCTAACCAATCCAAGTCAACTATTAATTGTGGTTTGTTAAATATTCGGTCCCTCATGTCAAAATCTCTGTTAATAAATGATCTGATACTTGATCACCATATTGATGTCATGTCACTCACAGAAACCGGGTTGCAACAGGAAGAATTTATCAGCTTAAATGAATCAACTGCTCCTTCTGAGTTCTTAGATGAATTCCCTGACTTTCTATCATACTTAGCAAAGAACTTATTCCAGCAGAGCTTGCCATTAAACCCTACATTAATACAATGGAGGGCAACTATGCCAATTTCACTCCCTCACAGGTAGACCTCTTTGTAGATAGCACTGCAACATCACTTCGTGGGACCCTTAATTCTGTAGCCCCTCTGAAAAAGAAGGTAGCTCCCTGGTACAATTCAAATCCACACATTTTGAAACAGAAAACTAGACAGCTGGAAAGAAAATCACATTCCAGCCAATGTGTAGAAGACTGTCAAACCTGGAAAAATAGTTCATTCATTTATGAAAAAGAACATCGTAGCACCACAAATGCATATTACTTCTCATTAATAGAACGAAACAAGAACAATCCTAGATTCCTCTTTAATACTGTAGCCAGGATGACTTAAAACCATAGTGCTGTTGAGCCTGCCAACTTTCCATACATCTCCAAGATCCTTGAGAAGGTTACATCGAGCAGCTACATCGATGTCTCCACTCTAACGACCTTTTTGAAGCTTTCCAATCTGGATTTGGAGAACACCATAGTACTGAAACAGCACTGATAAAAGTTTCTAACAACCTTCTCCTAGCATCCGATAGAGGTCTTGGCTCTGCTAGCAAGTTTGCTGCTCTGCACTCGACCTGGCGCATTAGCCTATCAGCGCAAAGGGCGAGGGATAAAAAGAGGCTGTGTCTCCCTCTCAGCCCCTCACTTCCTGGCTCGAAGGCCCTCCTGCTTTCCTGGCCTTCTGCTTCCTCATTTGTTCTGCATGCAGTCGGCCATCATGGTTCAGGGAACGGCGGCAATTATCTTTGTCCACTGTAGGCACTTAAAGGACAAGTGGATCCTGGACGTATCATTGGCGCACCATGAATGCTCCGGGTAACGCCGGATCGGATCGTTTTGCTTCTCACCAGGAGGACGCCTGCTGATCAGAACCTGTGTTGGAACCCTGAATGTTAAGATAAGTGCAAGAACACTGCTGCTTCGCTTACCCTCGGTGTGTGATGGCTGTCTTGTATGGGACTGATCTGTTGCTCTGCTGCATGGATTTTAGCTGCTGTGCATGTGGTTTCCTAGTTTGCTGCTCTCTGCTCGTTGCCTCTTGCTTCGCCGCTACTGAGACTGTTTTCTTTTCGTTATTGTTTGGGCCTCGGTCTTCCGGAGCCCGGCCTTGTCCCTTAACTGCCAGCTTCAGTTCAGTTCTGTTAATTTGTGGATGTAATAACTCTGGCCAGAGATGTTTTCCTATTCCTTTTGTTTTCTTTCCTTTCTGTGTTTGTTTGTCCATTTGTTAAGTTGCTGGGATGTAATGATTTAGTGACTTTTGACCTTATTGAACATCCACCCTGGGCTGTTAATATCTTTCTTTTGTTTTCATAATTGTGACTGTATGTATTTTTAAGGGCTTAGTAATAACGATTATTGGTTGGCTTAATCGTGTTGTGTTGCCTCGTGAGTTGTTGCCTCATGACATAGCAGTTAAATAAACTTTCTATATTTGCTACATTGAACCAAGTCTCCTGCTCTTCTTTGTAATACTTACCTGCGTGCCTCACAATTACACTTCCAGTTCTTTAAAACTCCCTGGGTGAAATTCCCCGGGTGGCATTGTCAGTTTTCCTTCCAGATTTCATAAGTTTAGGTTGCTATGATAAACTGGCATCTCCCTTGTATCGCCATGGATCCGCCCTTCAATGGTTCGAGTCATATCGATCTGACAGGTATCAGTTTGTTAACGTTAATCATAATCGCTCTGAGTACAGTAAAGTTGCTTATGGCGTACCTCGGGTATTAGAGCTGATACTTTTCATTCTCTACATGCTTCCTTTAGGGAATATTATCTGAAAGCACTCTAACAATTTTTTTGTTATGCTGACGATATACAGCTATACTATAAAACCAGAGGACAAAAACCACCTTACCATTTTGGAAAACTGTCTGAAAGACATTAAGTCTTGGATGCCCTCTAACTTCTTAATACATAATTCAGAAAAAACTGAAGTTATTGTATTTGGACCTAAACTTCTCAGGGACTCTTTTTCTAGCTGGGCTGCCACAGTAAATGGCGTCTTTCGCTAAGTCCGCGATTGTCTGCCGTTCAGCGGTTTTGCGACTGTATAGTGCTCACGCCACCGATGCGGGTCCCGGTGGTGTTACGCCGTCTTTATAGTTGTTGTTCTTTTTTTGTAATTGTGTTGATTTCTTTTTTCATTGTATTGATGAGTTTATTAAATTGTTTTCCTTTTGTTTTTCCTTTTATTTAGGTAAATGTTTGTTTAGTTCACACCAGTTCGGTTGAACTTTTGGGCTTGTTTTATTAACTTTTGTTTCTTTTGTTGCCAGGTGTTGTGTTGTAGTTGTTAATTCCTGGTGGTGGTGCGCTCTTCATGACCCCCCCCCTCCCCTCTTTTTTTGATTTTGTGTGCTTGTGTTTGCAGTTTCACAGGTGATTATTTTGAGGACCTCCCCCTCCTTTCCCTTTTGGTTGCCTACCACACGGTAGCCGCAGCCCGGTTTCATTTATCATGCCCAATGATTTCTTTTAGCGTGTGTTTACCTGGTGTGTAACTGGTTCAATTTATACTTTCTCACATTATTTTGTCAATAAATTCTTTTTGATTTGAAGCTGTCTTGCCCTGTGGTGTTTAAACCTGTGTGGCCTTGATCCATATAACTAAGCACCGTTTTGCTCAGATTTCCTGGGGTGTAATTCCCCAGGTGGTGTTGTCGCAGCTGTAATCTCCATTCTCCATAGTTTACACCTCGCCACACTAAGTTTAAGTTTGTCGCATTAATCACTCCACCACAATTTTTCATGCCCGTCCAGTGGGGGAATCGATCTGGTGACCCTGTGATCACAAGCCGCTTCTCCAACCTCTAGGCCACGGCTGCCCCCAAAGTGCAGGGGAATATCTTCCAAGAAGCTGGTAATACCTTAATGCCACTGGAAGGCAAAAGAAATACCACCAAAAGGAGGCAACTGCTGTCTCAGCCAAAAGGCTGAGAAGCGATCCTCAAACAGAGTGTGTAGGGCTGGTAGGCATAGTTACAGTCGCTTCTTGACTATTAATCTTTAACCTCTATCATAGCTACACTGCTATAGGCCTATGCTGCCTTGCCACTGTCTGCTTGCTCGGGGGTTCAGGCTCTGAGTCTCTGTAAAGCATCTAGAAACGATTTTGATTGTATAAGGTGCTATATAAATAAAATAAATTGAAAATAAACTGAAATTGAATTCATCTAGGCTACACTAGGCTTGTCTGCCCAGCTGGTGGGGAAACCCATGTATTTAACCTGGGTGGAGTTGTAATCTGGGCCACTGATACTTCGCTGGTGCACCAAGGTGGCCATAGTTGTAGTTAATAAGGTCGTTGGAGTCACCTTCGTTAGTTCCCCATTCTGCTGTAACGACTGTCATTGGAGTTGATAGTCATGCAAACTGTGAACCACTGTTTTTCTTGGAGGCTAAGTTGTTAAGTCTCCTTGGTATGGATGAAAGGACAGCATTGTAAGTTGGAGATAGATGGTGTCACAGACCTCCTCTGTTGAGGGATGGTTTTTACACTTCCGCATAGTTGGCTTCCTTTACTACTCCAAGAATTATCTGTCTTCCCAGTCCAAAATGTATACATCTTGAATTTCCCTTGGGATCAATAAAGTATCTATCTATCAATCTATCTATCTATCTATCTTTGATGTCCTTCCCCTTCAGGTGCAAATAGACAGCTGAGTCTTGGCCCAAAGAGTTAGTCCCTCTGTGGTGGGCCATATGTTTGTTTAGTGGTTGTTTGGGTTCACTAATATACAGGTCTGAGCATTCCTTGCTGCATTGGACCACATACACCAGGCTGCTTTTCTGGGTGTGTGGTGTGCAATCTTTTGGATATACCAGTCTTTGCTTGTATGGACTTCCAGAGATTCATCATCGAAGACATACAACCAAGTCCATGTGTGTTTGATTTAGTCTCCTTGTGATAGCTATAATCTGGATAAAGGAGAATCAGAATCAGAATCAGAATTCCTTTATTTATCCCTGAAGGGAAATTCTTATTCTTACAGACATTACACTTGCATTATTCCCGACCAAGAAAGGTGAAAAGTGAAAAGTATAAAAATAGGATAAACAAAACAAGATAAGTGTAAATCGAAAATCTAAAAGTACAGGTATTTACATAAATCTAAAATCTCAAAGTACAGGTATTTACAATGTGTTCACATTTTTTTAAAAACAATTTAAAAATACAGGTATGTACATGTGTAAAAAACAATATATACATTGTATATATAAAGTGAGTGTGTCCGTCACAGTGCAGAGTTTAGCAGTTTGATGGCGACAGGCAGGAATGATTTCCTGTGTCGCTCTGTGGTGCATCGTGGCAGTAAGAGTCTTGCTGAACGAGCTCCTGTAGCTGATCAGCACATTGTGGAGATGGTGAGAGGGAAAGTCCAGTATAGTCCTTATTTTGGACAACATCCTCCTCTCAGACACCACTGTCAGAGAGTCCAGTTCCTCTCCCACAACATGGCTGGCCTTCTTAATGATTCTCTTGAGTCTGTTTGTGTCCCTCACCCTCAGGCAGCTGCCCCTGCAGGCAACAGCATATGTGATGGCACTGGACACCACCGACTCATAGAACATCCTCAGCATCGTCCTGCAGATGTTGAAGGACCTCAGCCACCTCAGAAAGTAGAGGCGGCTCTGACCCTTTCTGTAGACCATGTCCACGTTCTTGCACCAGTCCAGTTTGTGGTCTAAGTACACCCCCAGGTATTTGTACTCCTCTACCACCTCCACAGTGGCCCCTTTGATGTTGATAAGGGTCGCTGGAGCCTTAGTCCTCCTCAGGTCCACCACCAGTTCCTTGGTCTTTGTCACATTGAGCTGTAGGTGGTTTTTCCCGCTCCATATGACAAAGTTGTCCACTACCGTCCTGTACTCTCTCTCATCCCCCCCAGTAATACACCCAACCACTGCAGAGTCATCAGAAAATTTCTGAAGATGGCAGGACTCTGTGCAGTGTGTAAAGTCTGTGGTGTAGATCGTGAAGAGGAAGGGAGAGAGGACGGTCCCCTGTGGAGCCCCGGTGTTGCTGATCACTTCATCTGACAGGTAGCACTTCAGGCGTACATACTGCGGTCTGCCTGTCAGATAGTCTGCGATCCAGGACACCAGTGGGGCATCCACCTGCATCACTGTCAGCTTCTCCGCCAACAGATGGTGTCAAACGCACTTAAGAAATCAAAGAACGTGATTCTCACAGTGCTTGCTGGCTTGTCCAGGTGGGTGTAGACTCTGTTCAGCAGGTAGATGATGGCATCGTCCACTCCAAGGCAGGGCTGGTAGGCGAACTGAAGGGGATCCTGAAGTGGTTGGACCATGGGCCGGAGCTGTTCCAGGACAAGTCTTTCCAGGGTCTTCATGATGTGTGACGTCAGGGCCACAGGCCTGTAGTCCTTGGGGTCACTGGGACGCGGCGTCTTCGGGACAAGAACGAAGCATGACCCTCTGAAGACTCAGACTCAGGTTGAAGACATGATGAAGTACTCCGCATAGCTGGGGGGCACAGGCTTTCAGGACCCTGGGGCTCACACCATCTGGGCCTGCAGCTTTGCTTGCACGGAGTCTCTATAGCTGTCTTCTCACCTGATCAGCTGTGAAGGTCATCGTTGAGGTGGTGGGTGGGGGAGGAGTGCATGTGGTACCCAGGTGAGAGTGATCCACCCAGGCTTCTGGGGATGAGGTGTGAGCGAGGCCATCCAGTTGGAATGTGGGGGGAGGGAGAGAGGCTGGAGTGGCCAGTTGCTGCAACCGTACTGCTGAGGAGTCGTTTGAAGCGTGAATTGGGGTCCCTGTGTCGAATCTGTTAAAGAACTGATTCAGCTCATTCGCCCGTTCCACACCACCATCAACTCCTCCGCTGTTTGGCCCGTAACCTGTGATGGTTCTCATGCCACTCCACACCTCTCTCATGTTGTTCTGCTGGAGTTTCCACTCCAGCTTCCTCCAGTACCTTCTCCCTGATCTTTAATCTCAGGGTTTGCTGAATAGCTCTCACCTCCTCCCTATTGCCTGCTCTGAAAGCCCTTTTCTTGTCGTTGAGGATGGCTTTGATGTCCTTGGTTACCCACGGCTTGTTGTTGGGGTAACACTTTACAGTTGTGGTTGGGACAATGGTGTCCACGCAGAAGTTTATGTAGGCAGTGATGCACTCAGTGAACCCATCAATGTCCTGGCCGTGGGGCTCACAGAGTGCCTGCTAGTCTGTCACCTCAAAACAGCCCTGGAGTGTCTCATTGGCCTCGTCTGTCCTTCTCCTCACAGTCCTTGAAGTTACGGGCAGACGCTTTACGAGAGGCACATGATGTGATCTGACCTGCCTAGTGGGGGGGGGGCTGTAACAATCCCTTGCATTAGCATACAGCAGATCTATTGTTCTTCCCTCTATGGTAGGACAGTTCACAAACTGAGTGAAAGTGGGGAGTGTTTTGTCCAGGTTAGTGTGGTTGAAATCATCCGAGATTGCAATGAATGCACTCGGGTGCATGTCGGCCCGTGACCTGTTTGGCAAAAGCTGAAACGAGAGCTTGCAGTTCTTTAAAATATGGTCTTGTAGTCAGATTTTGTTTGTCCTCACCAATCCCAATTAACTTTGTCATGGGACCTGGAAAAGCTCATGAGGAGAGCACCCTGCGCTCTGGTTAATGAAGCTTTGAATGGACATGAGCACCAGGGGTAGGGCATCTAGCCAGGTCAGGTTAGTCATACTTTTGCCAATTTGTGTTTAACTGTTTGATTCATTCTTTCAACCTTGCTCTGTGATTGCGGGTGGTAAACAGTGCCACATGAATGTTTCAGCCCTAGCATTGCCTCCACCTGCTGGAGGTCTTGATTTTTGAAGTGAGTCCTTGTCTGATCGAATTTTCTCTGGGAACCCATGTCGAGGAATGTAGTAATTAATCAGAAACTTATTCACTGACTTGTAATCCTCCCTTTTTGTTTACCACGCCTCTGGCCACCCTGTATGTACATCCGCACACATCAACATACCTTACTATGGTTATTATGTCTGTGTAATTTATGATAATTTCTTTCCCTGGTCGTACTTTGAGAGGATACTTACCCAGTTGGAGTTTGATGGTTGGTCTGGCATTGTACTTGGTGCAAAGTTCACATGTTCTTACCCAGTGTTACCATATCTTTGAAGTGAGGATGCCACCAGTTCTCCAGGTTTCTCAGCATCTGTGCCGCTCCCACGTGTCCTACTCCATGCGCCTCCTCTAGCACTGTCTTTCTCATGCCTGGGGTAGAATAAGATGTCCATCCGGACCTCTCCACAGTCCTCCCACCTCCGTAGCTACTCGGGCTTTCCAGAGTGTTTTCTCCTGTGGTGAGACCCCCTTTTGCAATCTTATATTGTCAGTTAGTTCTGGTTCGGGTTCCATCTCTTCTCCTGAACACATTAGTTCTAGTTTTACCTGATACCCAGCCGGCATCTTTGCTGCATGATCTGCTGCAGTTATATACATTAGCACTGTTTTTTCTCCCCCTTTTTTCTGGAACAGAATGCCATTAACAACTGCTTCTGCTCCAGAAACATCAAGGTAGAATGGCAACGTGTAGTCTGGTAAGGCCAATTCAGTGGCAGTAGCCAATTTTTGTTTCAGCGTTATAAATGCTACTTCCGCTTCCTGTGTCCACCCCAGAGGAACGTTGAGATTACGCATCCCTTGATCTTTAACCAGTGCACGAAGTGGTTGTGTGAGACCTGTGTAGTTGGGTATGTAATTTCTGCTGCACCCCGTGCTTTTACTTTGACTGGTTTTGGGTGGTGTAGGATGGATGTTCTGTGGGATGGAGACATCCCTGCTCCTTTCTGGGAGATCACTCTGCCTAGGAAAGAAACCTGTTGCCTAGCTACCTGTAATTTGGCTTTACTTACCTTAAACCCTTTTCTGGCTAAGTGTTGCAGGACAGTGCTGGTCACTGTAAGACAGACAGTAGCTGTGGGCACCGCCAGGAGGAGATCGTCTACGTACTGAATGAGCGTGGTGTTGTCTGGCAGAATGCAGAATGCAGTCACTACACTCCTCACGGATTTCCATGGATCATTTGGACTTGTTGCTGTGGTCCTGCTCATTGCAGTTGCTCTGCATCTACATCTATGGTTCAGGTTCATAGCATGCACTAATCCCTATCTGTGTCTTTTTTTTCTGGTTTAATGTAAGAGCAAGGCAACTTGTCACATAAACACAAAATTTACTGTCACAACTGTCATAATACTTCGGTTTTGCAACCATAATTAATTAGACTACAGATGCCATGAGCCATTAGTTTTATTGTTTCAATGATCACTTGGTCTAAACAATGTCAAGAAAAAAAAGCCTAAAAACAGCCTAATGTCTTGTTTTACATTTATAGCAGTAACATATTTTGTAGATTATTGGGCTTATACCAGGACCAGGGAAACTAATTTCGTTCCACCTCATGTTTCTACATGTGTGGAATGACAATAAAGCTCCTTGAATCCTTGATATGAAAGTTATTTTATTCAACCATTCAACCCACAAAGTCCGAAATCCAAAAATGTTTATTTACTATCAAATATGTCAAAGAAAAGATTACACAGTAAAATTTCTGGTATTGAATAGATTATCATAAACTAATCAGTTACAATAGGAGCTCTGAATTTATTTTCATAACATTTTACACCTAAATTACATACTCATAGACCACTCCAGCCATTAGTCTTTTCAGGATCTATACTTTCCTTTCCCTGAATGTGTTTTACAGGAATACTTATGAGTCAGACACCATTGTGTCAGGGGTCCAAATTATCTGGGGGTTTTTTTTAAACTGCCAAATACTCCACTATATTCATCTGCTAGTCACTATCTGTGCCTGTCTGTTGTTTGCTTCTGAGCAGATAATGTACAGTAGATTTTTTTTTCACTGAAGACAGATGGCTGATACTGCTGCAAACCAGGGTGATGAAAGTGGTGAGACTGAACCAAAACAGTAAAGATGGTGGCTGTGAAAGTAAAACAAGCAAGAAAAAAAGAAAACTCTGTAGAGCTGAGGAGTTATGCAGATGATCTGTGGGTTCATCAATCCACTACTTTCACATGACATTTTAATCTTTTCAATGTCAAAATGAAAATATGTAATTGCTGTTTTCACATACAGTGGTATGAAAAAGTTTGGGCACCCCTGATCATTTTCAGGATTTTCCTTTATAAATCATTGGTTGTTCGGATCAGCAATTTCAGTTAAATATATCATATAGCAGACAAACACAGTGATATTTCAGAAGTGAAATGAAGTTTATAGGATTAACAGAAAGTGTGCAATAATTACTTAAACAACATTAGGCAGGTGCATAAATTTGGGCACCCCAACAGAAAAATGACATCAATATTTCGTAGATCCTCCTTTTGCAGAAATAACAGCCTCTAAACGCTTCCTATAGCTTCCGATGAGGGTCTGGAGTCTGGTTGAAGGTATTTTTGACCATTCTTCTTTACAAAAAATCTCCAGTTCAGTCAGGTTTGATGGTTTCCGAGCATGGACAGCCCGCTTTAAATCACACCACAGATTTTCAATAATGTTCAGGTCTGGGGACTGAGATGGCCATTCCAGAACGTTGTAGTTGTTCCTCTGCATGAATGCCTTTGTAGAGTTTGAGCAGTGTTTGGGGTCGTTGGGGGAGTGCTTTTCCAAGATGGCGGCGCGGGTGCACGCAGCGGCTCAAGGCTCTCGGCTTTTTGTGTATTTTTTCTTGTTTTTGTCTGTGTTTTCACTACTGTTTTCACCAGTCAAGGCATTAATTCAGTACGGAAGGGCTGAATTGTGGGAATTGGGGAATAATTACGGACTGTTTGCACCCCCAAAGCTGGATTTTATCCCACCAGAGCTGCAGCGGACCACAGAGGCTCTTGCCATCCCCCCTCTGTGGCCTCGGAGACGGAGGAGACAACGTAAACAAAAGCGGGGTAAGCGGAGCGGGCTGCGTGCTAGGCTACATGCTAACCCACACAGACCGGCTCTGCCCAGTCTCCTCCTCGCCAACGCCAGGTCACTCGTCAACAAACTGGACGAGATTCGAATGAGGATCGTCTCACGTAAGACGGACAGCTGTGTAGCGATCTTCACCGAGACCTGGCTGGATAAAAACATCCCCGATGCAGCGGTGGAGCTAGCGGGGCGCTCGCTGTTCCGTGCCGACAGGACTGCAGCTTCAGGCAAGACCAAAGGCGGAGGTTTGGCGCTGTACATTCACAACTCGTGGTGTACAGCAACGAACATAATAGGAACTTTTTGCTCCCCCGACTTGGAATATCTAGCAGTGAAGTGCAGACCGTTTAAACTAGTTAGAGAACTCAGCTCGGTCATGATCATAGCGACCTACATTCCACCGAGGGCTAACGCTAAGCTAGCGCTAGAGGAGCTATACTGCCTGATTAGCAGCCAAATGGACGCTAATCCAGAGGCGGCTGTGATCGTGGCTGGGGACTTTAACCATGTGGAATTAAAGGCTGTTCTCCCCAAATTCCACAAATCCATCACCTTTCCGACCAGAGACTGCAATATACTGGATCAGGTATACTGTAACATTCCAGGGGCATACAAGGCTGTAGCAGCTCCTCACTTGGGCATGTCAGATCACATCTCTGTGGAGCTGATCCCTGCCTACAGACCTCTGATTTGCAGGACCAAACCCACCACCAGAACCATCCAGGTGTGGACTGAGGAGGCTTCCTCAGCCCTACAGGACTGCTTTGAGCACACAGACTGGGGAGTGTTCAAAGCAGACGCTGACCTGGACGAGTACACGTCAGCTGTGTTGTCCTATGTTCACTTCTGTACTGATGCTGTCCTACCCACAAAGACAATCACGGTTTTTCCTAATCAAAAACCATGGGTGGACGGCACAGTGTGGCCCCTGCTAAAAGCCCGGGATGCAGCCTATAGGTCAGGAGACAGGCTGGCTTACAGCAGGGCCCGGAAAGAACTGAAAAAGGGCATCCAGCTGGCTAAACACAGGCACAAGCAGCGCATTGAGGAGCACTTCAATGACAACGATCCACGTAACATGTGGAAAGGCATCAGGACCATCACGGACTACAAGCGGAATGACCAGCAGGTCAGCCATGACCCGACCCTACCTGACACCTTAAACAGCTTCTTTGCACGCTTCGACTCTCCGAGCAGCAGAAGAACTGCACACCTTCCTCAGCCAGAGGTGCAGCAGCAGCCTCTCGTCCTGCAGCTGCACCAAGTGACCTCCGCTCTGAGGAGGATCAACACCAACAAGGCTGCAGGTCCAGATAAGGTGTCAGGGCGCACACTGAAGTCATGCGCTGACCAACTGGCAGGAGTCTTCCTGGACATCTTCAACCTGTCCATACAGCTGTCCATGGTCCCGGTGTGTCTGAAGTCCTCCATCATTGTGCCTGTGCCAAAGAAATCAACCATCACCTGTCTCAACGACTACCGACCTGTCGCTCTGACCCCGGTTATTATGAAGTGCTTCGAGAGGATCCTCCTGAGATACATCAAGGACGCCATCCCCGTTGGCCTGGACAGTCTGCAGTTCGCCTACAGGGAGAACCGTTCTACGGAGGATGCCGTCTCGACAGCACTTCACACGGCACTGACTCACCTGGAGCATCCTAACACCTACGTCAGGATGCTATTTGTGGACTTCAGCTCGGCTTTTAACACTGTCCCCCCGGACATGTTGGCCCTGAAACTCCACAACCTGGGTTTGTCAGACTCACTCTGCTCCTGGATCAGGACTTCCTCACCAACAGGCCCCAGGTGGTGAGGATAGGGGAGTCTACATCAGCCCCACTGATCCTCAACACTGGCACGCCGCAGGGTTGTGTACTCAGCCCTGCCTTATTCACACTGTACACACACGACTGCTCTGCTATCCACCCCACAAACATGGTCGTCAAGTTCGCGGACGACACCACTGTGGTGGGTCTCATATCTAACAATGATGAGACCCACTACAGAGATGAGGTCCAGAACTTGACACAGTGGTGTTCCAGGAACAACCTCATCCTGAACATCAGCAAAACCAAGGAGGTCATAGTAGACTACAGGAGATCCAGGAAAACTGATCACGCTCCCGTCTGTATACTTGGGGAGGCGGTTGAGCGGGTGGACAGCATCAAGTTCCTGGGCATCCACATCTCCTCTGACCTCTCCTGGTCAGTGAACACCTCACACCTGGTGAAAAAGGCCCAACAGCGGCTTTTCTTTCTCAGGAAGTTGAAACGGACTGGACTGTCAACTCAGCTGCTCGTGAACTTTTACAGAGCCACGATCGAAAGCATCCTGTGTCTCAGTGTGACTGTGTGGTATGGCAGTTGCACAGCACAGGACAGGAAAGATTTAGCCCGGGTGGTGAGGACAGCACAGGGGATTGTGGGCTGCAGTCTACCAGATCTGGACTCAGTTTACACTGCCCGAGTCCAGAAGAAGGCAAGACGCATTGCCACAGACCCCACCCACCCGGGCAACAAACTGTTTGTACCGCTTCCATCAGGAAAGCGGTACAGGAACATTAAAACCAGCACCAACAGACTCAGGGACAGCTTCTTCCCCAGAGCTGTTAAAGCAATAACCCCCCTACAGTGAAACACTCATACACATAGTCTGGCACTAGTGCACTTTGTTTTATCTACCTCACTCTGTATTCTGCATTTTGTACTTTGTATTTTATATTTTTATATTTTCTTCTAAGGTGTGCAATTTTTTTTTATTTTCCTATTTATAAGTGTGTTTTGAAGCTGAGAATCTGCACAAAATTTCGTTATGCTTGCATAATGACAATAAAGACTCTTGAATCTTGAATCTTGAATCTTGAATCTTGAATCTTGTTGAAGTATCCAGCCCCGGCGCAACTTCAACTTTGTCACTGATTCTTGAACATTGTTGGCAAGAATCTGCTGATACTGACTGGAATCCATGCGACCATCAACTTTTACAAGATTGCCAGTACCTGCACTGGCCACACAGCCCCACAGCATGATGGAACCACCACCAAATTTTACTGTGGGTAGCAAGTGTTTGTCTTGGAATGCTGTGTTCTTCTTCCGCCATGCATACTGCCCCTTGTTATGTCCAAATAACTCAATTTTACATTCATCAGTCCACAGCACCTTATTCCAAAAGGAAGCTGGCTTGTCCAAATGTGCTTTAGCATACCTCAAGCGACTCTGTTTGTGGCATGTGCGTAGAAAAGGCTTCCGCCGCATTACTCTCCCATACAGCATCTCCTTGTGCAAAGTGCGCTGAATAATTGAACGATGCACAGTGACACCATCTGCAGCAAGATCATGTTGTAGGTCTTTGGAGCTGGTCTGTGGGTTGAGTTTGACCGTTCTCACCATTCCTCGCCTCTGCTTATCAGAGATTTTTCTTGGCCTGCCACTCCGGGCCTTAACTAGGACTGTGCCTGTGGTCTTCCATTTCCTCACTATGTTCCTCACAGTGGAAACTGACAGCTTAAATCTCTGAGTCAGCTTTTTGTATCCTTCCCCTAAACCATGATGTTGGACAATCTTTGTTTTCAGGTCATTTGAGAGTTGTTTTGAGGCTCCCATGTTGCCACTCCTCAGAGAAGATGCAAAAGGGAGAACAACTTGCTACTGGCCACCTGAAATACCCTTTCTCATGATCGGATTCACCTGTGTATGTAGGTCAAGGGTCAATGAGCTTACCAAACAAACTTTGCGTTCCAATAATTAGTGCTAAAGGTACTCAAATCAATAAAACAACAAGGGTGCCCAAATTTATGCACCTGCCTAATGTTGTTTAAGTAATTGTTGCACACTTTCTGTTAATCCTATAAACTTCATTTCACTTCTGAAATATCACTGTGTTTGTCTGCTATATGATATATTTAACTGAAATTGCTGATCCGAACAACCAATGATTTATAAAGGAAAATCCTGAAAATGATCAGGGGTGCCCAAACTTTTTCATACCACTGTATATCAGATTTTTACTTTTGCATTAGTCTGCTCCATTCTTCCAAACTGTCAACTCACATTTATTATCTGCCACCAGCTCTAGAGTCGATCAAGCAGAAAATCAAATACGTTTTGCACAAGAGAAACACGAATTGCTGAGAAATGAAATGTATGGATTTTTTTTTACTTATATGCAAGACTGAGTTAACATTTGATTAATAATTTGATGCTCTAAACGATTCCTCTAACACTTTGATGCTTGATAAATGTGGACTTTTTTGGGTGTTTTTTTGTTAAATCACTCCTTATGCTCTTAGAGCATTCTTAAGTTTGTAAAGGTATGATACTCATGGGCCCTGGTTCAAGACATGTTCTTATAGTTAAATCTTGCCATAAATGAGCAGCCCTTTATAGTTCCTGACCTTAAAATCAAGGAAGTGGTGTAATGCCATTTCAAACAGAGATGCCATTGTTCATCTGCAGTTTTAATGTATGTCAGTAGTTTTTTTTCCAGTTGGCAGACAACAGACAAACAAATAAAATGGACAGAAAACATGACCTGGTGGGTGGAGGTAACACCTGCATAGAAGTATGTCTGGGGGGAGAAATATCCACTACCATGTGTATACTAACAATCAAGGCAGCTACAAAACCCTCAACTGTCCTCATTTTAGTCAATTAGACCACATTTCCCTTTTTCTCATACCAACTTGGTCTCAGCTAATAAAATTAACCTTCAGTCAAATGTCTAGTTGTGAAGCTACGGCAGCTCTTCACGACTCTCCTGAGTGTGCAGACAGGCACATGTTCGGAGATGCTTCCACCCAGGAGAACCATGTCAGTCCTGAGGAATACACATCTTCACACATATCTTGATCTCAACAAAGAGTCAGCTGTGAAGTCTACTCTGCCTCCAGAAGAGCAGCCACTGTCAGTATCCACAGTGAATGTGAGTAAAGTTGATGAAAATATCCCTGGCCACGTACTGAAAAGATGTGCTAATTAACTAATTGATGTTATTACTAACATTTTAACACCATCAGGGGAAACTGTTCCCATCTGCTCCCAGACAGCTTCCATCAACCCTGTATATTAAAAGTGTAGTCTAAACAACTACCTTAATCTTGTGTTGCATTACATCTACAGCAACTCTAATGGTCAGTAACTACTGTATAATATTACATTGGAAAAAGAAAATACACCCCCAAATTAAAACAGTATTTTAGATTGATTTTTCCTTTAAATATTTAATGAGATACTATGGGAGGGCATATTTACTGACTGAGTTGCTTGAGCATCTTGTCACACTCATCCAGGATGAAATGTTTAATGTGACGCAAGTTAAGTGTCTTGTTGCGGATCAGTTCCAGGATTCTGGCCAGTGTTCCAACCATGACGTGAGGTCATTCCTTCTTCAGAGTCTCTTCATCTTTCTTTATAGACAAGCCCCACCTCCACAAATGTCAAACATTTGTTGGTTCCAACTACTTAGATGCAGGGATTCACTGCTTTTCTTTGTCATTTCAAGAATCTACTTACATGATTAGAGAGGTTGCTTTAAGTAATTTCAAAAATGATCATACACACAGTAATGTCACTGCAGTAAATATTCTGGGGCATTTAAGTGTATGTGTGACCTAAGCTGTGGTGAGTAAATTAGGAGACACTCCACCCTACTTCACCTACCCACAACCGATAAGGTAGGGCAACCTGGATGCAGTCTGACAGGAGATTTCCAAGTCTGTGAAGCACTCTGCTGCTCTTGTCGCTGCACTGCTTCACCTGCCGCTTACAGCTCTGAGATCAAGATCATAAAAATAGACTCAGTTGTGCATGTCAGCATTTTTATAATTTCATTTTTTCTTTAATTGAATTGAATTGAATTTTGGCAGCTAGACAGTCAGAGGACATTGACTTTAATGAGTAAATCAAGTGGGTGAGACTAAAATGTCTTTTAAAAGTGAGGGGTGTGACCCCACCATCTTGAAAATAACACCCTTGATAACATGACTACTATGCAGATAAAGTGTGCAAAAAGGACAACCTGTCCAGTGACAGGCTCCAGTTACTGCAAGGAGGCTAGAACAAACACCACAGACTTGGCCTGACAGAGCACATCCATACCAAGCATCACATGAGGTATGTTCATGTTTATAAACACATATATCCACAACATTTTCAAAACATGACCTGACGGCAATCTTAATCAGAACAACGAAATGAAATAAAAATGAAATTCTGCAACCATTTCCCCAAATATGTGTATAATTCTAAGATTTTTAAAATCAAACAAGGAAAATCCTATTTGTTTGTGTCTCTTTCGGTATATTGGAACAAATGTTTTCTTGCGTTTTTCTGGCCACTAAAAGCCATGGATTCTGGAATTCTCAAATCCATAGTCCACTTTGGCTCTGAGCAATTCAGTTTTTAACAGAAAGTCTCTGAATCCTGTGGAGTGAATGGACACATAGGAGCCTTTACTCCTTCCTTATCAACATGTCACCTTTGCCTCCAAGGTCCCCGACCCCCACAGGCTCCATCCTCTTCGTAGTCCAAAAGCTCATTGTCCACATCATTCTCAGTCATCCTGACACAACTGCAAAAGATGGTGTGTGAAATCCCTCCTTTGCAATGGCAATTTTTTTTTTTTTTATTTAAGTTACTTTATTAATTCCAAGCTGGGAAATTACCCTCTGCATTTAACACTGCAGTGAAACACACAGGAGCAGTGGGCTGCACCAAGTGCCCGGGAGCATATATTGGGGGTTAAGTACCATGCTCAAGGGCACATCAGCCGGCTAAGGAGGGTGGGGACATTATCACTCCACCACACTCAAATTTTTCCTGCCTGTCCGGTGGGGGAATCGAACCAGCAACCTTCCGATCACAAGCCACTTCTCCAACCTTTAGGTCACGACTGCCCCCAAAATAAGCAAAAAACAAGCAAAATTATTAGAACACTCCCTTCTCAAATAGATATACATAAAAGAGGCAAAGAAAAAAGTTACATAGTTATACTTCTATTCATTGTCACAGACTGAACCAAATCAATACTGGAATAGATAACTGAAAAATTCAACAATTTTGATAGTTAATTATATGAATTTAAATATTTTAGCAAGCAAAAATGACACTTGCTGGTTCTACTTTCTCAAAATTGAAAAACTGTTACAAATCCTTTTAACTCAGAAACACTTGGTGTTTTGGGCCGATGGTCAGACGTAATCTAAGTTCTTGGGCTACAGGCATTTTGACTGTAACAACTTTATAGACAAAACAACTTTATTAAAAACATTAAAAATTTGCAGCTGTTCACTGTCAAACAATAGCTGTGCTTTTTCTTATCAAAAAGGACTGACTGTTGAAATTTATTTGGAAACTTAATTTCCAAATAATACACAAAGTGTCAACATCTTTTGGAGTGTCCATCAATACTGTTAGACCATGCTTGTTTTTAATGGCAACGTTCTTCCACCAAAGTAGCAGCTGGCATTTCAATTTCATCCCCAGTGAAATGCAAGATAATACTGCCTGTTTGACAAATTTTAATACATTTACATTTGAAGTCTGATCTTGGTGGTGTAAGATTATCAAATCAAGGACATGGACAACAATGTTAGGTTTTAAACTAAAGATGGACTCCAAATCAGCAGACGAACAAGGCAGAGTTAAAATTAAGAAGTCTTTACTTAACAAAATGAATTCCAAATACAAACAGTCCCCTGGAAATGTCCAAAACGTCCAGCCAAAAACGACCCAGGTCTGGGTGGCAAGTGAGTGCAAAAAAAAGTCCAAAACACAAGCGTAAACTAGGATCATGATTCCAACAGAGTATTTCAATCCAAAGACAAACCAGACATACAGTACCAGAGGAGAGTGAACAGAAGCAGGCAGGTGAACCTGGACACAGAGAAAATAGTTAGATTCAGCAACATGAAAAATAGCAAGACAAAAATGCAAAGGGCCTGACTGAATACCGCTTAGGAGATGGTATAACCTGGTGATGACAGACTGGGAGGGCTGGCCTAGTAGTGGTGTGGCTGATAAGGAGATTGGAAGCTGATGAGAAACAGGTGTGAAGGAAGATGGCTGATAAAAGAAAAGCCTGCTCCGCCCTGCTCCACTCCGGCTGGACAGGTAAACTCTCACACACACGGCAACAGATGAATCACAGGAAAACCAGGAAGAGGCAAAACAAAGAGCAACAACAACACAAGATAACAATCCTAACAAACTCGTTTTTTATTTATTTTTATAAGGATAGTTTACATCTCCTGGTACTTAGATGCAGGGTAACTATTAGTATTGTTTAGACAGTCAAAGAAATGCAAGTGAGTGAGTGATATTTTTGTGAAAAGCCCATTGTAAATGGCCGAAATTTCAAATTAGTAATGGTTGTGTCACAAACAGACTTACTATATCTCCAATGCAAATTGTTTAATGGCGTTCACAGATTTTTCAAATTTGAATTATGCAGAGTAATTTTAAAATATTGTGCTTGTATAGGAATAGTCCAAAATTCTTAGATTATTTTCAATGCTGCCAAGGGTTAATGTAACGCTAGCCATTAAGACACAGTTGCTGTTGTGGTTCTATACAAAACAGAGACAATTAAGTTAATATGTAATATGTGTATTGTTTTTGGTTTATCCTAAACAGAGAGAATTAATATGGATATTATCGCTATGGCATGTTGCTTAAAAAATCAGTTTTCATTTCACTGTAAAGAAGAAACTAGAGTTTGCTGTAAATGGGACACGCTGACTAAATGTATGACATGTCTGACCCCGAACTACCTGACAGAGAGACTCAGGAAAGTTTGTGATAATTGCTTAACTTAGCGTTATGTGAGTAGTAGTGAGGATAATGGTCAGCGTTATTACTGTAATATCAACTTGTAAAAACCAAACCCACGATAACTCCATCCAATACGAATAAACAACTGAAATGGCCTGCTAAGGCAGTTCACCGGTTGAAGTTTCAATTTCAAAATTTTGACAAATGCATTGCTGCATGTATTGATAATGCTGTAGACTTTAAATGAGTTTTAAAAAAATCAACATACCTTAATTACGAGACCTACTAATGGAACAAAACAGCATTCCGAAGGAAACGGATGACTCTAAATTTAAGTCTAGTTGCAAAGGAATTCAGGTGAAGTGAGATATAGGGAAATTTTCAGGTTCTCTGAGAGTACAGGGATTATCGGGATAATCTAAAGTAAAGAGTCAGCCAAAATAATGTATACACACATCCGTGGTGTACACACTCGTGTGTATACATTATTTTGGCTGACTCTGTAGTTGTGTTGAGTCAATACTGCTCCACGCTCCGGCCCACAGAGTGGCGGTAATGCACCTAAAAGTTGTTTGCCAACCGCCATTAAACGTTAAAAGAAGAAGATTATAACAATAATCACAATAATACGGTTTCCGTTTTATGCATTATAGTCCTTAAGTATTTTCCTAACGATAACTACAGCAGACGCTAGAAGCGCTGTTAAAATAAAACACAAACTTAGTGCTAGATTGAAACCAAAATGTCGTAAACTGACGCATAACGCTGCAAATACTTAAACAATAATACAAAAGGTATTTCATTACAAAAAGCCACGGAAATCTAATCTAATGGAACTATATTTATTGTCTCTACTGCCTACTCAATACATGAAGAAAATTTTTTTTTTTACACCATAAAAGTTACATTTTGCATCCACAGCTCCATAAGTCTCCATTTTGACTAACTCGCGAGCGCCCCCCTACACAACCAGAAGTATAAGAGAGTGGAAATTCTTCCTATATAAGAGTTTCTTTGGCAGAAGCTTATTTTTTAATCTTTATTTACAAATGAAGGTACAAACAAAAGCTGACTGTGCCAGGGGATTAAAAAATGCACAATACACACAATACCGATACAAAACAATTATACAAATCAAACTTTCCTCAAAGAAATTCCCATTCGAAAGTCCCACTATGCCTACCGTAAAGTGACGTTGCTTGTCGTAAATCTTTAACCGACCAATCAGATCACACAATACCGATACAAAACAATCATACAAATCAAACTTTCCTCAAAGAAATTCCCATTCGAAAGTCCCACTATGCCTACCGTAAAGTGACGTTGCTTGTCGTAAATCTTTAACCGACCAATCAGACGACTTTCGGTACAGTGGGATTGCTTCCGTACTTCCGTTCGAGATGAAGGTATGCGACGATGAGTAGTCGAAGGACCCATGTGTAACTATGCAGATGCCAACTTGAAAGTACACGTATGGACTGTTACGTTTAATTCTTTTGCTGATTATTTTGGGGTATTACATCATTCACAGATGAAACAGGCAAGTACCTTCTCTGGAAAACTAATGTCCAATGATTTGGCTGTAGTTGAATATCCGATAATGTTGGATAACTTAGATTTGTTCCATTTGTTGTTTGTTCCATCTCACGTGTTTAAGCGACATACTCCCTTAAATAGCAACTAAACTACTTTTCCCTGCTGAAAATTAATGTAAATATATATTTAGTGGTGTTACTATTCGATTCAGGCCAAATCCTGACAACATTTTAGTGCAAAATATTTTAATTTTACATTTTGTGTTACAAATGTGCATAGCGACAGACGTACACATGTTAACTGTAGGTTAACTTTCTAACTTTAGGTAGCCCCCGCCCAAAAAAAGAAACTTATTGAACAATAATTGTACCGCTTATTAGTACGCATTATCAAAATAAGTACAATAAGTTTAATCTTCCTAATGGACAGGAAAGTATTAAGGAGACAAAGTTCGAGAGGTAAAATAATAATAGCATAAAAATAACATATTCCAGTGACTTATGTAAAAGTGTTTCTTCCAGTGATGAAGACAAGGTTTGGTTTCAAAGTATCTACATTTATGTATAAAGAGTTTACCCTTTAACAGTAACTTAATAAGGACAAAAGCTAGATTCTTGTTCTGAACAAAAAACAAAACTTGCCACCTCATTTTATCTTATATTGTGACATTTGTTCTTCCATTTGAAATTAAGGTTTACCTTATGAATAGATCATTTTTGCTGATATTGGTAATCAGAATCAGAATTCCTTTATTTTATCCCCAAAGGGAAATTCTTTAAAGGTAAGGAGAAGACTGGATAAATAAGTCTAGATTAATTGTTCATTTTAAATAGTAATATTCTTCCAAAAATAGTGACATCCCATTGTAATCACCTGTTTAAAATTGATTTACATTTTTCTCTGTTGTTCCAAATATTCTTATTGTCAGATAACATTTTATCTTAAGAAATATCAATAGCCAGACATTTAACTTTTTTAAATCCAATATTATATAATGATTGCACAGAGTAATCATGGATAGTTAAAATTTTACATTTATTATGGTTTAATTGTAAACCAGAACTTTGGTGAAAAAGTTGGTGGTCTGTAATGCTAATGGATTCTGATCTGTTCTTTTTAAAAATAGTTGTCATCTGCCAGCTGATTTATTATTATCTGTCTTTCCATCACATTCCTTCAGAATTACTGTTTTAAACCAAAATAGATAACATTTCTGTAACCATTATAAAGGGCACCGATGAGCTACAGCATCTCTATCATATTACCCTCTTAAAGTCAAATCTTGGTCAAGTGTCTTGTCCAAGGGCTACTGAGCTATTGATTCTTTATATACCATTCCAATTACGCTATCAAATTTATCTACAAAATCAAAAAATTGTAATGATTTCAGTATAAAGTGAAGCTCAACAGAGTTGAATGTTTTATAAAAGTCAAAAAATAAAATGAGTCTATTTTTTTTTATCAGATATTTAAGTCTAATACCAATCTTATATTATTATGAATTGACCTTCCATTCAAAAAAAAACCTCACTAATCACAGAAGATATGCCATTCTTTAATCTTACAACAATGGCACCAGAAAAGATTATAATCAGTATTAAGCAATGTAATTGGCCGCAAATTATCTAAAGTTCTTTTGTCTTTGCCAGATTTAGGGATCAGAATAAGAATCGTCTTTATTGCCATGTAAGTAAAAAGGTTTCACATTAGTTGGAATTTGTCTTGGTGATTGGTGCATACATAGAACGTAAGAACAAGTAACATATAATAGTAGAATAGGATAAAATAAAATAGAATAAGGTAAAACTGAATAAAATAAGCAAAATAAATGGTTGAGGAGGTAGTACAAAAGTGAGGTAGTACAGGGTGGAAGTATAGTGCAAGTAGGTGAGGTAAACAGTGCAAATGGTCAGCAGGTGGATAATGACATGAGCATAAATCAGTGCCTGTACTGAAGTAACTAAAGTGCAGCATGTTAGAGCATTATGCATTATGCATTAGCATTATTAAGAGCAGTATGTTAGTCAGTTGGTGTTCAGTAGTCCAACAGCAGAGGGGAAGAAGCTGTTCTTGTGGAGTGAGGTTTTGGACCATAACTTCCTGCCTGAAGGGAGTTTCTCAAAGAGTCTTTGTCCAGGGTGAGAAGGGTCAGCTGTGATCCGACCTGCACGCCTCAGAGTCCTGGAGATGTACAGGTCTCGGAGAGATGGAAGGCTGCAGCCAATCACCTTCTCAGCAGAGCACACAGCACGCTGCAGTCTGTGCTGATTTCTTACCTTCTTCCAAAGAAATTTATAGAAATTAGTTGTAAGTCCATCTGTCTTTTTTGATATAGCTGCATCCAATTCCTCAATCTCAAAATCCAACAAAAAATTCATGCCTTACTGAATACTTTCATGAATGCTAAATTGATATTTGGAAGGGAATGGAATTGTATTAACGATCCTACAACACTGTCACGTACAAAGATTTTTCCCCATATGAAAATTCAACTATTTATTTCTACATTTAAACTGTTGTGATGTTTGGAGACTTTTAGGTCCACTTCAAATCCAGTTCACTTGGAAAAGCAAAGACTTATCCGAGAGATTTTGAATTATTATTTTTAGTGAAAGTTAGATTTAGCACCTTGCCTGCAGAGCAAAAAATTGAGATTAAACATGACAGACCTCACCAACCACAGAATTTTAACATCATTCAGCTGGGAAAAGATAAGAACTGCTCCTTCAATCTGTTAATAATAATAGTAATATGGAAATTATGCTAAGGTTAGGAACTGATGTTCTTTTTCTTTAGACGGAGATGTCGTGTTTTGGTAGTGATCCTAACTTCTGCCCAGAATGTGGGAACATTCTTCCTCTCCCAGGAATACAGGGCACAGTGCGCTGCCCCCGCTGCTCCTTCTGCTTCCCTGCAACAGGTACCAACTCTGTCATATCCTGGACAGTCTTTAAACTTCCAATCACAGTTCAGGATTGTGACTGTGAGGAACACAGAGATAATAGATACATTCCATTCTAATCATGTAAACTTTGCAGAGAGGTGTACAATAGCACATAAACCTTCACAGCATACTTGAATATATCTGTAAGTGAACATGTTCTTCAACTGTGAAATGTCACAAAAAACGCTATTGATCTGCCTCTTAGAGACCTTCTGTCAACTGCTGTCCAACCTTCAACTACCTTTGGGGCGGCTGTGGCTCAGAAGGTTGGTGGTTTGATCCCCAACTCCTCCTGTCTGTATATCACAGTGTTTTGAGCAAGACACTGAACCCCAAATTGTTCCCAATGCACCGTTGGTGTGTGAGAACACTTAGATCATGGCTTTCTGTTGGAGAGCAGCCTCTGCCATCAGTATGTGTGTGTGTGTATGGGTGAATGCCATTTACCATTTAAAACATAGTAGCAGAGCAGCTGATATTAAGGGGCTTGGTTCAACAAATTACAATTACAACAATTTTCTCAGTTTCCTCAAGTAGTCTCTAACCCTGCAGACAGTTTTAGTTTGATTTGTTCAGGTTTTGTGATTGCTGCTTCCATCCCAATATATTGGAAGTGAATTGCATTTAATTTGTGGTGCTCTAAGCATTTAAAATGTAAAATGGAAATTGTATAAATTCATCAACAAAGTACCTTACAGAAATAGCGTCCCTTTTACACTAAATAATCCGCTCTCCTCAGTGTGAATCATATGTCCAGTCCATATGCACACTGATTTCACAGATTTCAGATTTCCATTGATTTTCTCCTTACATACAAATATTTTATTGTCTAGGGTTCTCAGGCCGGGATATCCAGTCTACATTCAGCTTCAATCCTGTGGAGCAGTTATCACTGGCACTAGAGGATGAGGACCCTGAAGTGATGGGACCTGTGGTAAGAACAGGTTCTCTACGGTTTAACTGCTGTGTCTGATGCTAACAATTGCACACTGATTAATGAGGTTACCTGCTCCTTCCAGATTGACAGACGCTGCTCACGTTGCAATAAAGAGGGAATGGTTTACCACACCAGGCAGATGAGATCTGCAGATGAAGGACAGACTGTCTTCTTCACCTGTACACACTGCAGGTAATCAGTATGACCACAATGCGTGTTGTGGAACTTAATACAAGTGATACCTGTGGGATCTTCTGCTGATTATCTTGATTTTGATGCTACAGGTACCAAGAGAAGGAAGACTCCTGAGAAGAAATCTACCACACTTCCTCCATCTTTTTCAGTGCATCTGATCTCATGTCTGTCACTGTTGGTTAGAGATGGTTGAATGAATTTTAATATAAGTTTGAAGTTTAAGGTTTAATACAGTTACTGAGCCCTTTGTGTCTCATCTATCTAATGAAGTTCTTCACTTAAGAGCACCTCAATGACTATTCCTGAATTATTGGCAGTCACAATTTGTGAATAAAGTTTGACAAAATAATCTCAACACATGGTCTGTTGAATTCAGTTTGTTTAAAGAGACGGTGTAGCTTTTGTCATTCATAAACTTCTACTGATGAATTTCTAAATGTTTGTTGCAGTTGAAGGATGTAAAAAGAGCTGTATCTTATACGGATCATCTGAAGGCAGGAAAACGAGAGCTCAAGGGGACAGCCAAAGGGCAAGGCAGAGGCTGAGCAGAAGACCTCAGGTGGATGGTTAGGGGCAGAGCAGAGACCAGGCGTAGAACAATGAGCCACTTTGGAGGCTGTGGGCAAAGCCAGACACCCTCAGGAGAACAGACTGGAGACCGGCAGAAAAAATGGAACCCCAACTGTTGTGTAGACTGGCAACATGGGTGGAACTGGGCAGCCTCAACACAGCCTCAACCACTGCAGATTATGGACCACAGGTGGCTGCTGCAGCTCAGGGTACCTGGGAGTTGTTGGGGTGCAGAGCAGGAGGCAGATGACTGGAGATCCAGCTGAGTGTCAGTGAACATATTTAACAGGGTCTCTGGGAGTTCTGGCTGAGCTTTGGTTGTGGCGGAAGGGGTCACTCGGGCCACAGATTGAAGAACAGGGCAAAGGACATTTGGGCTGGTGACTGGGAACCAAGACCATAACCTCTCTGTGGTGTTGGGCAGCTGGGGCACTGGGCAGCAGATGCTTGAATGCTGGCTGATTCGGGTTGAAACAAGGCAAGGCTGGTGGCGTGCTGATGGCCACTCAGGAGCTAGTGCTGACAGGCCAAGTGGCAAGCAGCCTGGAGTCTAGCAGAAGACTAGCAGGCCAGTGGCTATCAATACAGGAACTGCAATTGGTAGAAGGCTAGCAGGCAACACAGGGACTGAAGCTGGCTGTTGGTTAGCAGGCGGAGGTTGTTTAGGTGTGGGCTGAGGCTGAGACTGGTAACTGAAAATCTGGAGTGTGGCTTGGAAGCTGGATGCCGACTGGGAAGCACTGAGATAACCTCGTGTTCATGTTCTGCCACAGAGAAGTCATTAACCTTGTGGTCAAGTCAGAGTCCTCCTCATGAACAGATCGAAAAGGTGGGAAATCTGCTGGACAAAAAGGAACTGCAATTAACTTCCTTAAAAATGGAACAAATGCAGGCAAACAACAGACAGCAACCACAGACAAACGGACACAGAAGAAAGACAGCACAGTTTATACAGACGAAGGAGACTATCCTCAAGTAAAAATAATCAGGGTGGGGCAAGCAATCAAAACTGGAGGGAAAACAGTCAGGAAATGAAAAGTTAAACAAGAAACGAGAAGAAAAACTACAAAATGAAATTGGAAACTGAACTGAAACTCAAGACCATGATTCAAGCAAGTTGACACACTGATGGTACACACTGTTACCACGAAGCAAAATTAATGAGTTAACAAGGTATGTTCAGGCTGAAGTCATTTGTCAATGTAGCAAAGGTGGCTTTCTGTTAACCTAGTTGGATCACCATGGTAACATATGCATTGCTTTCTTCATTATATCCAGGGGTACACCCTGGCAATATATAAGTCAACAGGTCATTGGTACTTGACTTGTAAGTAAACTGATGTAGAATATGGTACCAATGGCTGAGGCACAGGCCCAGAGCTCCAATTCACTGGGCACTGTACAATGGCTACCCACTGCTCCTCAGGGTTAAGATGAATGCGGAGAAGATGCTTCACTTTGTATGTGACAAATAAAGGTTATTCTTTTCATCACACATTATATTAAATAATAATAAGAATGAATACAATATAATTAAAAACCTATATCTTCAAAGCTTATGTGTAAAATCATAGTGACTGACTTTGGAATTGCAACATTGCAACCTGTTAGCAGTAGGATCAGGTATTGGGGAGGAACATTGTGTAGGTATATTGACGGATGCCTGCATATAAAGTTCTGGAAAGGTAGTCTTACATTGTTCCTAACAAACTCTGACAGGATGGTATGAAGGGAGACACACGGTTACAACATCCATCCATCCATTTTCTACACTGCTTATCTGTCAGGGTTGCAGGGGAGCTGGAGTCTATCCCAGTCAACTACGGGCAAGAGGCGGGGTACACCTTGGATTGGTCGCCAGTCAATCGCAGGGCTGACACACAAAGACTGACCTGTACTACGTTTCATTCTCCTCAGACACACAGCCAACATTGGCTGAGTTGTCAGAGAACTTCTGGAGGTGACATCTGCTGGTGTTGTAGGTGAAGTCCGAAGTGTAGAGGGTGCTGCAGACCACCCCCTCAGACACACAGTTATCATTGTCTTATCATTGTCTATATACACTGCTCACATACTGTGGCCTACCATTTGCCATGGTTGATAAAGTTTTGGAAAGTACCATTGTTGAAGCACACTTGCTTCCCCGAGTAGGTTGATGTGAGAGAGTTAAAACAGAGTCGTTGAAATAGCCTTAAAACAGAGTTATTTATTTTAGAAACAAAGATCTTTGGAGATCCCACCTCAGAACACAAGTCTGCTTCAGCCAAACGCCAAGTGGGATCTAAAGCACTCAAGGAAGTACATCATTATATATACTTTAAGATAACACCAGTTGCTAGTCTCAACACCTTTACACTCAAGCGAGAGGGGAGGGGTGGTGTATCAGTGTCTTCTCCTGTCGGTCAGAGTGACTTGAGATATGGTGTCCTTCTCCTACTATGCATGATACCTCTATCTCCCTCAGAGTGTGCAGTACTGAGACAAACAACTAGTTCTACATGATTATAACATTATTAATTATACCATTAATAATATAGCATAAAACATATAGCATAAAACAGAATAAGGCATGTTAAACATTTTTTTAATCCACACCATGCAAGGAGTTTTTTCCTTATGTAGATTGGTTAGTTTGCTTACATTTGTGAAGTCTTGTTTCGGTAGAAGTTTGAAATGAGTCACATTATTCCAATTTGTTTAGTGTACAAACCAATCTGCTTAGAATTTAAGTCAAATACTGGTGCATAACACGTGACTATAGACTATAGACTATAGACTATGTTCCATTAGACAGGAGCCATGTAACCCCTTTGTAGATTAAAGTAGTTGACATTAATAGGAAATATGATGCATTTGAAATGGGAAGAAGTGAAAGACAATTTCAGTCTCTTGGCAGTCATAATGTGTTAGCTGATGTAATCCTGTTGAATGCCAAGACTTTGTTAGATAATGGGAATGATATTCCCCATTTATAAGACAACAGAAATAAGAAGACAAACATTTTGTCCGTTAGAAGTCATTAAATCATAAAAGCCAGATTTTGTTATGTATGGATATGTGGCAATTAGGCAAGATAGGAAAGCTGGACAAGAGATGGTTGTGTTTGTCTAGTTCCATCTATTTGAGTAGTGTATTGACTTATTTATATATTAATATTTATTTACATTTATTTCTTTCTATCTTCTCATTTATTTATTTCAGAATTTATTTCATGAGCATATTTATTTAATAATCATGAGAATTAAAAGGGTGATAAAGATTATCATAGAGGTTGGTTATATACTTAGAGATACTGTTGTTGCCTTCACACTCCTCTAACCATTTCTGTTGAGAGCCTGCAAAGGTCCCACTTTCCTTCTCTATCAATATTTCATCTTGTTCATGCTTATCATTGTTTGTATTATGAACTGAAATTACAGCAGAGATATCTTTAATTGTTTTTTCTATTCTATATGTGGCACACCCAAAAATAGGTGACCACACAGGTCTGTAGGTGCATTACTACTTTTTCTTATCATTGTCTATATACACTGCTCAAAAAATAAAGGGAACACTTAAACAATGCAATGTAATTCCAAGTTAGTCACACCTCTGTGAAATCAACCTGTCCAGTTAGGAAGCAACACTGATTGTGAATCAATTTCACATGCTGTTGTGCAAATGGAAAAGACAACAGGTGGAAATGAGAGGTAATTAGCAAGATAACCCCTATAAAGGAGTGGTTCTGCAGGTGGTGACCACGGACCATTTCTCTCTTCTCATCTTTTCTGGCTGATGTTTTGGGTACTTTTGCATTTTGTCAGTTCTCTCATCCCTAGAGGTAGGATGAGGCGGTATCTACAACCCACAGAAGTTGCTCAGGTAGTGCAGCTCATCCAGGATGGCACATCAGTGCAAGCTGTGGCAAGAAGGTTTGCTGTGTCTGTCAGCACAGTGTCCAGAGCATGGAGGACACCAAGAGACGTGGAGGGGGCCGTAGGAGGGCAACAGCACAGCAGCAGGACCGCTACCTCCTCCTTTGTACAAGGAGGAACAAGAGGAGTACTGCCAGAGCCCTGCAAAATGACCTCAGCAGGCCACTAATATGCATATTTCTGCTCAAACTGTCAGAAACAGACTCCATGAGGGTGGTATGAGGTCCCACATCCAACATCCACAAGTGGGGCTTGTGCTTACAGCCCAACAGCATGCAGGGTGATTGGCATTTGCCAGAGAACAGCAAGATTGGCAGATTCGCCACTGCCGCCCTGTGCTCTTCACGGATGAGAGCAGGTTCACACTGAGCACATGTGACAGATATGACAGAGTCTGGAGACACTGTGGAGAACGTTCTGCTGCCTGCAACATCCTCCAGCATGAGCAGTTTGACGATGGGTCAGTAATGGTGTGGGGAGGCATTTCTTCAGAGGGCCACACAGCCCTCCATGCTAGTCAGAGACAACCTGACTGTCATTAGGTACCGAGATGAGATCCTTAGACCCATTGTGAGACCATATGCTGGTGCAGTGGGCCCTGGGTTCCTTCTGAAGCATGACAATGCTCGGCCTCATGTGGCTGAAATGTGTCAGCAGTTCCTGCATGATGAAGGCATTGATGCTATGGACTGGCCTGTCTGTTCTCCCGACCTAAATCCCATTGAGCACATCTGTATGTCTCGTTCCATCCACCAATGCCACGTGTTGTGGAAGTTTTTTTTTCACCCTTGCTGGTGAAGAATGAAGTAGAGACTTTTGCCGGCCGACAAGATCTTTTATTCCTTTGCAAAAGAAGGTCAATCATCACACAGAGTTACAGTCAGAGTGAGGAAAGACCCCAACCATGAGGAGAACTACCTTTTTATGGATAGAGGCACACACCCCAACATATGTTTCACACCTCTTTGTTCTGTTACCACTATTGTCTGCTTCACCCCAGGATGTTCCTGCCGAGTTGTGTATTCTGTAGAAAGGGTTTGGACTTTAAAGACAGAGGTGATAGTTCTCCTCTCACTTTAGGACTGGTGTTGCAGAGTTTGTGTATTCAGTCTAGATGTTAAACAAAGACACATGAACAAATGGTATCTGGGAGAGAAGACAGTGAGTGGGGTGTTAATTCAGAGGAGGAAGTCATGGCAGTTTCAAAGAGATTAAAACTGCCACTACACATGTTGCATCGCCACGTCCAGGAGTTGACTGATGCTTTAATCCAGGTCTGAGAGGAGATCCCTCAGCAGAACATCCGCCACCTCATCAGGAGCATGCCCAGGCATTGCAGGCATACAGGCATGTGGAGGCACACACACTACTGAGCCTAATTTTGACTTGTCTTGAGGAATTTCCACTCAAGTTGGATCAGCCTGTAATGTGATTTTGAGTATGATTCCAAATCCAGACCTCCATGGGATAATAATTTTGATTTACATTGATCATTTTTGTTATTTTGTACTCAATGTATTCCACAATGTAATGAATGAAGATTTTCAACTGGAATATTTCATTCATTGAGATCTAGGATGTGTTATTTTAGTGTTGAGCAGTGTATATTTCAGCTATTATTAGGGTAGGACGGTCTAGTGCCTAGTAGGAACATATGCACGTGACACAGGTGGCGCAGTAGCATCACTCTACCCTCAAATGCACTTGGGAACAGCCTGTCATCTCCCTTCTTTTATCCACCTGTTTACAGGTTAGTACTGGATAAACTCCCTATCCATGTTATTGTATGACTGATGTTTGTTTGATCACTTATTTCAGTGTTATTCTGAACTAGTAAGTATAAAACTTAAGTTAGAAAGCCATCGTATGAAAACGGCTAGCGGACAAATAAAGAGATGCACTTGGAATGAAGCACTGAACGACAACAGCCTATGTCATCTCCCTTCTTTTATCCACCTGTTTACACTATATTTATTAGGGTGGCACCACTCTTGGGACCCATAATAAATTCTGGGGGCTCGTCCAGGATCTCTTTTCTTCACCATCCATGAGGAAGTTGATCCAGTGATTCCAGAACCATGAGGCCACGGTGAGGTGGTGTGACATGACTGAAACCAGGACGACAGCTGGTGGGTGTCCAGAGAGGGTGATCAGATCTCGTAGAGAGTCTTCATTCTGCCAGAACGCAAAGAACTCGTCTGGAGCATCAAAAAGAACTTGTTCCAGCAGCTCATGTACTGAAGCATACCATCTCGCAAGGGACACTGCATCCAACAGTCAAGGTACCAACTCACTGGAGCCTTCTGATGAAGAGGGATGTGAAGAGTACATTCTGAGCTGTTACATCAAGTCCGGTAGCTTGCAGAGTTCTGAGGAAGAGGGTATGAGTAAGCTTTTAATGTTTAATGATGTTGCATGTTGTGTCATTGAAACCTGTGATAGTGTAGCACAAACTAAAGACACAGTCACTGCCACATCACCAGCAGCAGGTTATGCTCACTGCACCTGATCTATCACTTCAAACCACAACCCACAGCACACTGCTCTCCCATTAGCCAACACCACACTGCATGGCACACAACAGTGAACAGGGCCTAACCTATCATTTTGACCTTACATTAGGCACCACCACCACCAGCACTGACGTACACATGCCTTATGTAGGTGATAGATGGATGATCCCGGGCTGGGAAATTACAGTGCAGCAGCAGCATTAGAGTGAGCCAGCACCACTTCCACCATGCACAGTCACAGGCAGCCTTAGGTGGGTTCAAAGTACACGAGGGACAGATTGGGGACCACAGCCCTTGATTTCACATACAATAGTATTTGTAAGCAGATTGATGAAGGAGTCTGAGAGGGGTTCTCTGAGACAAAGGTGATTAGAGAAGTGCTGAAAATAGTCAAGCCCGGCATCTTCAAGGACAAGCTTATCAACAAGGATGAACTCACTGTCAATGAGATCAAGGGCTTCCTCAGGTCTCACCTCTGTGAGAAGGCCAGCGCCAGCACAGAGCTGTAAGAGGAGTTTGTGTGTGCTAAGCAGAACAACCAAGAATCCTCTCAACAGTTCCTGTACTGCATGATTGGGCTCAAGCAGAAGATCTGGTCAAGGCGGGCCAGCGCAGACATCCGCTATGACCCCACAAACATCCAGGAAGTCTTTCTTCACACTATTTATCGGGGCCTGGGATCAAAGCACTCTGACATAAGGCAACAGCTCAGACCATTCTTCTACAACAGCCACATCACTGATGAGGAAATTCTCTGCCACGTTATGAGGATATTCAGTGATGAGAATGAACACCACCGCAGACTGGCTGACAACAGAGACAGTGAGTCCATACAACAGCTGAATGCAAAGGTGGAGATTCTAACCAACATGGCGGCGGCCTTGATGGACCAACAGACAGCAGTGATGCAGGTACCTCATTCAGGAACTGTTGTGGCTTACACGCCAGCTCACCATCGGCCTCTCCCTGCCTCTATGCATCTCCAAGTACCTCTTCCTACAAGCCAGCCATCTGCTACGAGGAGAGGTAGGACACCCATCTGTGCCAGCTGCACACAACAAGGCTTTCAGAGTTGTAGCCGCTGCTTCATATGCGGAGACCCAGGGCATCAGGCAATCGGCACTTTGAAGGGAAGCCAGCTGCAGGGAAATGGTAGTTGGTTTCTGTTGAGGGACAACCAGAGGCCAGTCCACAGTTTCAGTCCCACCCACTAACATCAAGGTGTCAGCAAAGACAGTTCAAGATGAGTGTGAGAAACAAACCAACCCTTTTTCGTGCACCAAGAATTCCAACAGCCCCTGAACATTCAACTTACACTGTGCCACTGGTTGGTAGAGTCTGCTAAACTGCTTCACCAGTGGTTACGCTGCTACAGTCCTGTTTGACTCCAGATCACAAATCAGCATCATCAACAGATTCCGGAAAGAGGCATTCATTCCCAATCATCCAGTAAGACAAGAAAGTTTGAATCTCTGTGCTGTGTCGATTCAGTCGATTCCATACGACAGGTGGGTGGGGCTTACAATCAACCTCCCAAACAATCCCAGCCTAACCATGCAGGTCCCTTTCCTGGTCAGTCCCCTGTGTTAAAGCTCTTGGCGTGGGAGAAGAGCAGGCCAACGCCATGGTCAACTTTATACAAGCGAAAGCTTTCAAGGATTCAAGGAACTTTATTGTCATTTCACACATGTAGAAACATGAGGTGGAACAAAATTAGTTTCCTATAAATATAAAACAACACTATATAAATATAAAAAAGCAATCAGAATAAAGATATAAACAATCAGAATAAAAGATATGTAAACAGTGAACAGGGAGCAACACTATTTACAGCAGTGCTGCGGTATTGTGCAAATGTTGTAGTGCAATGACAGTAGTGCAAATGAGATGAGTAGTGCAAGTGCAAATGGCTGTGCGATGCAGAGTACCACCTATTTTCGATATGTCCAACCTCCTTGTCCTGTATGAACTAGCAGAGGAGAACACCAACCTCGAACAGCTCAGTGTTGGAGAGGGCCTACTAGAGATCAGTCTGTGCAGATGGCCTTGTGTGTGTGTTCCTGTCTTCAACATGCATGGAGGAAAATGCTTGACACACTCAGAGACAATTGCCGCATACTGTACCTGGACGATGTCCCCTGTTTCTCCAAATCTATTGAAGACCACGTTGAGGTACTGTGTCATGTTCTCCAAGCCCTGCAGTGCTACAGAGTGAAACTGAGGCCAGAGATGTGCAAGTTATTTTGCAAAGAAGTCAGGTACAAGGGCCGGCTGGTGTCTGCAGACAGTGTGAGGGTGGATCTGAAAGACCTGGAGGCAGTGCATGCATGGAATGACAAAGTACCACAAACAGTTGGAGATGTCTGGAGGTTGCTAGGCTTTCTGAGCTATTATATATATAGATATATATATATATATATATAGATATATATATAGATATATATATATATATTCGAGACTTTTCCCGCATAGCAAGACCTCTGTATAAGCTGCACCAGGTGAAACCAAGGGTAGATCCACAAAAGCCATCAAGAGGGAAGACCAAAGGACCTCACATACACCTGTTGAGTGGAAAGTTGAGCACCAGCAGATTCTTGAGTGCCTCACTGACATCCTAACACATCCACCGGTGTTGGCCTATCCGAACTTTGACCAGCCCTTTGTCCTCCAAACTGACTCTTCTCAACTGGTCCTGGGAGCAGTCCTCTACCAAAATCAAGATGGCAGGATGAGAGTGATCGGCTATGGATCACAAACTTAAACATCAGCAGAACGGAATTACCACCTCCACAGTGGAAAGTTCGAGTTCTTGGCCTTGAAGTGGACAGTCTGCAACAAGTTCAGAGACTATTTATACTATGCTCCACTTGGAGATCAGGTACTGGCCAGGAAAGCTGAATATTGATGAAAACACGCTCTCCGGCTGTCCACTTGATATTGATGCCTTAATGAGTCAAAGAAAGACTTTTAGAAGATGCTGTCTGTGCCTTTGTTCCTGTTATATGGCCACCATCCATACCTTCTCATTGATCTTCTCTTTGGGCTGACTGCGGAGGAGGAGACAACTACACCAAGAGGACTTGCAGAGAAGTGGAAAGAGAGAATGACTGAGTACAAAATAGCTGTTGCAGGGTTAGACAGACTGGCTTGGACCCACAGAGCAGACCAGAGACAAGTAGGCGTGTGGGGAGGTTTATTCAGTCCGAGATTGATGCACAAAAAGGCAGTCAGCACAGGCAAAAAGCACAAAAAACACTAGGCAGATGGGTAATCCAAAAAACAGGCAGGAGTCAAAAACACGAGGAAGAGAAACTGGACTGAAGGTTTAACACGAGGAAAGATTGCAGGAAAGCTACTCATTAGGATGCAGACGATTTGACAAAAAACAATGGGAAAGGCTAACGAGACACAGGTGAAAACAACAGACAATCAAATGAAAGTAAAAACACCAACAACAAACACAAACAGGAAATGAAGTAATCCTAAAAAATAAAACAGGAAGTCAGACAGGTCTCTACCTGACAAGCTGCCAGCAACAGTCAAGAGCTAAAGGCAAACAGTACTACAACAGGCGAGGCGTCAGCCTCCAACCTGGAGACAGAGTCCTTGTCTATAACCTTGCAGAGAGTGGAGGCCACGGCAAGCTGAAACTCTATTGGGACTGACAATCTACATCGTCAGAGAGCAAGTTGTGGACAACCCTGTCTACAAAGTCAGTCCTGAAACTGGAGGTCAGCCAGTCCGCAGTCTTCATAGAAACCTGCTGTTCCAAATAAACGACTTACCTGTAGAGTTTCCAGCCACATCCACACCTGTTGAGACTTAAAAGAGAAAATGAAAGTCAATACGACCATTAAGAACTGTTGAAAGGATACAGAGTGAGCCAAATGATTCAGAGGCAGACGAAGAGAGACCTTGTTATTGGCTGCAGATACTCAGGGAAGTGCCGCTCTTCCGAGCGGACCGCGACCAGCTGTTGGGGAAATCCCGCGGGGGTGGACTACGTGTCTATGTTAATAAAGGTTGGCGTACCAACTGCACAAAGGTCAATAGCCTCTCTGCTGCAGAGAAGAAAGCTCTGCAGAGGGTGGTGAAAGCTGCACAGAAGACTGTGGGATGCAGCCTATCCACAACCATGGACATTTACACCTCCAGATGCAGGAAAAGAGCCTTCTGCATCATGAAGGACCCCACCCACCCCTCACACACCCCTGTTTGCCCCTCTCCCCTCAGGCAGGAGGCTGCGAAGCATTAAGAGCAGGACCACTAGACAGAGGAACAGCTCCCAGAAGCTGTGAGAACTACTTGAACTCTGGAGGGCTTCTGTAGCCCCTGCTGCCCATATCTTACACCCCCCCACACACAATCCTCGAATCTTGAATCCTTGAATCCTTGAATAAATAAAGAGATGCACTTGGGATGAAGCACTGAACTACAACAGCCTGTGTCATCTCCCTTCTTTTATATACCTGTTTACACGTACACTATATTTATTACGGTCGTACCACTCTCGTAATATATATTCTATCTTTGTTCATATGCATTTTTTCTAAATTAATAATTCAAATATTTTTACAATTATTATGTTATGGTTTGGCTTACTATGTTTTCTGTTATGCTTTTCTTTTTGTGCTCTCTCTGTTCCCTTTTCTATTTCTTTTCCTTTTGAAGAGCCTGTGTGTGGCAGGGGGTGTGGCTGGCTCCTCCTGTTGGCAGCTGAGGCAGTTCTATCAGCCTATTCACTTCACTTTATAAGCCTGGCCTTCACTCCTGCTTGCTGCCAGATTATTCTATGCTCTACCTCCGCATGCTGTTCACCTGTTACCTGAATCAAGGTTCTCCTGCCAAAGATTTCTTCCTGCCAGCCTGCTCCCTGCCTCCTCAGCCTGGTTTTGTTTCTGTATTTAGTTCTGTGTGTGAAGTGAAAGTGAAAAGTGAAAAGTGAAATCTATCTGATAAATATGATTTAAACCAGCCTAGTGCTGTCCCTGTGATCCTAGTCTCATGTTCTAATCTGTGTAATAAAATGCTGTGATCTACAGTGTCAAAAGCAGCACTGAGATCTAGTAGAACGAGTATGGAGACAAGCCCACGGTCTGATGCCATGAGGAGGTCATTTGTAACTTTAACCAGTGCTGTTTCTGTGCTGTGATGGGCTCTGAAACCAGACTGAAACACTTCAAACAGACTGGTCCTGTGTAGGTGATCAGTTAACTGATTTGCAACCACTCTTTCAAGTATTTTAGACAAATGGGAGGTTGGATATCGGCCTATAGTTTGCTAAGATGTCTGGGTCAAGTGAAGGTTTTTTAAGCAAAGGTCTGATAACAGCAGTCTTAAACGCCTGTGGTACATAACCTGTTGTTAAAGACAAGTTGAGCTGATCTAAGAAGGAAACGCCAATCAAGGGAAAGACGTCCTTGAGGAGCTCAGTTGGGATGGGGTCTAAGAGACATGTAGTTGGGTTAGATTTATTAATGGTGGAGGTCAGCTCAGGCAGGTCTATGGGCAGGGAGCTGTCCAGAGAAGGAGTAGGACTAAAAGAGGTTTCTGGCAATATATGGCTATTCTTGGGAGATCTTTATTGATTTTTTTCTCTAATGTTATTGATTTTATTAGTGAAGAAACTCATGAAGTCTTCACTACTAAGAGCTGCAGGAATACAAGGCTCCATACAGCGACCCCAAGGACTACAGGCCTGTGGCCCTGACGTCACACATCATGAAGGCCCTGGAAAGACTCATCCTGGAACAGCTCCGGCCCATGGTCCAACCACTTCAGGATCTCCTTCAGTTCGCCTACCAGCTCCTCCTTGGAGTGGACGATGCCAACATCTACCCCTCTGAACAGAGTCTACACCCACCTGGACAAGCCAGCAAGCACTGTGAGAATCACGTTCTTTCTTGATTGTGACGTGATTTCTTGAGTGCGTTTGACACCATCAGGTCGGCTCTGTTGGCGGAGAAGCTGACAGTGATGCAGGTGGATGCCCCACTGGTGTCCTGGATCGCAGACTATCTGACAGGCAGACCGCAGTATGTACGCCTGAAGTGCTGCCTGTCAGATGAAGTGATCAGCAACACCGGGGCTCCACAGGGGACCGTCCTCTCTCCCTTCCTCTTCACTATCTACACCACAGACTTTAAGCACTATCAGAGTCCTGCCATCTTCAGAAATTATAATCTTGCTGTATTTACTCTTATCTCTCACCAGCAGCTTTAAATTGGGGGCCTCTCTGGCCCCCGGGATGTATTTGACTTTGGTCGCTGGTGTCAGCTTCACATATAGCAAAACAAAATCGCCAGTAACCAGGGTCAGTTTCTCAGCGGGTGTGTCACTGAGTGTGGAAAATCGGTTAGACACATGAAGCGGTTGGTGACGAACCACAGATCTTTGTTTTGGATTACGCTTCACAACCTCCCTGACTTCCCGGCTGCTCGGGGGCTGCCAGGGGGCGACAGACATCTAAGCTAAGGCAGGCCAGTCCGCACAGGCTAACTGCTGCTAGCTAACTGTCGGGGCTACTGGATTATGAGTTACAGTATGGAGCCGAGCCCCTAACTCACTTAGCCTCACCTCCAAAGCTATGAATAAGCTACACTTTCTACACATCTCACTCTCACTAAAGGTGGCAGAGGAATAGCTAAACATTTCACACACCGTGCAGAAGAGGGGAGAGGGAGAGCGAGTGGAAGAAGCCATGCTAGCACTAAGCTAAGCTGAGCTGAGCGACAGAGACAGAACGGGGATCGGGGAAGGAAAGAATCCAGAAGATTGTGCAGTTAATAAACTTTTCCTAAAGTGCTTGTGTACTTATTTGTCAAAACCAACCACAGTGAAAGCTAACACAAAGTACCGTATGTCTATTGAAGTAAATCCACAACACCGGGGACCAAACGCAGGTAAGTGTATGAGTAGGACAGAGCAGAGCAGAAACAGGAAGTGACGTAATACGCAATACATTGCCCAACCATAGACTCCACCGTTTCCCAGCACAGTGAGATCGGCTGGAATATGAGAGAAACAGAGGTCAAACCATGTTTTCTGTTGAATTCAGCCACACTTGACTAAATCTAAGACAAAAACTTCATTAGTCATATATTGTCATATTTGACTATGTCTAAGCCAACACCTTGATTGTGCACAAACCTCTGAGACAACTGTCCTTAAAATCCCGAAACTCATGTAAACTCACTAAAAACAGGTCACACAGAACTGTGCACGATCAAGTTTTAGGCTTAGATTTACTCAAATGTGACTGAAATAGACACAAAACGTGGTTTCACTTCTTTTTTGTTTGAACAATATATGATTGCTATATTATTGAATTACAAAATTAGTAAGCAGGTTATTATAATGTTGAAGCTAGTAAAGGTGTAGTTACTTACAATATAGCTCACTTGCGGTTAGCACGTGAGTTTCATACCAGAAGTCATCTTATTCTCAGTTCTCAAAATATTCCGTGCTCGTTTATGCATTTATCCACAAAGTCGTGGTGGCAGAAAGCTATGCAGGGAATTCAAATCTTCTTTTCTTCATTTTCTTCTTTTCTTCTTTCTTCTATCTTCTTCATCTTTTTATCTTGTAGCGTTTCACTCTTGTAGAGTGTCGCAGGCTTTTATTCAATAGCGTGTTGCTTTGAAATAGCAGCTGCAACGGCATCCAAAAGGGCTAAAGTTCAACTGAGTGCAATGGACATGATCAGAGGAGTGTCCCATAGTAGGGGAACACAAGTGCAGAATAGCCTGAAACGTCAGGTTTTGAAGATATCTTTTATTCTTTATTTACAAGGAGCTGCAAAACTGCAGAGAAAGTGGAAGAAGGAACGGAATGAAGAGAAAGCAAATCAGAGGTATGTATAGCCTAATTATGCCATAAATATTGTCAAGATAAACTTTTTTTTATCCATAGATAGCATTTAGCTAATGGTGCTGTCTTTCTCCCTGACCGTTCCATATCGCCTTCATCCAAGTCATCCCATTTCCCCACTGTCATGATTGTTATGCATCAAGTTTAATAGTCAAATATATAGGATCTTTCCATAGCGATCGTTGCTTCAGTCTCGTTCACAGTATGAAAAGTTCTGCTCTCCTACATATTTTACCATGAGATGGAGGAAGCCGCTGCTGATGAATCTGCGATCCCCTCTGAGTTGAACGTGCTAGACATAATAAAAGAAGTTGGCAGAGGTCTGTTTATAAATATTGCAGACCTAGCAGCGAAATCAAAGAGTGTCGCAAGCTTTTATTCAATAGCGTGTTGCTTTGAAATAGCAGCTGCAACGGCATCCAGAAGTGATAAAGTTCGACTGAGTATAATGGGCATGATCAGAGGACTGTCCCACCGTATGGGAACGCAGGTGCAGAATAGCCTAAAACGTGAAGTTTTGAAGACATCTTTCCTTCTGTTTTTACAAGGAGTTGAGAAACTGCAGAGAAAGCGGAAGAAGGAACGGAATGAAGAGAAAGCAAACCAGAGGTATGTTCTGTCTAATTATGCCATAAATATCGTCAAGACAAACTTTCTATTAATGCATAGCTGTCCAGCTAACGGTGCCGTCTTTTTCCCTGGCCATTCCATATCGCCTTCATCCAAGTCTTCCCGTTTTCGCATTGATGTCATGACTGTTATGTATCAAGTTTAATAGTCGAATATATGGGGTCATTTCAACTTCCATAGCGAGAGTTGCTTCAGTCGCGTTCACAGTATGAAGAGTTCCTACATATTTTACCATGACACGGAGGAAACCGCTGCTGATTTCTGATCTTTTGTGAACTTGTTGTTCTCAGTTTGCCTCTCTCTTTCGTAATGAATTAAAATGAGTAATGAATGTACTATAACTTTTGGTATCGGACAAACAGGTTTAGTTAAAAAAAAAACTGTGATATTGTTTGATGTGATGTGCCTAGTCAGACACTTCAACTGTGTATGGCCGCTTGTATACGCAATCACATTCTTTCGGTCACTACAGAAGGTAGGAAGAGGAAATGCAAATACCAGTACCAGTACCTGAAAATTCTAAGTACAGCATTTCTGTAAATGTACAGTTGCCCTGCACTGCTGCAATGAAATTAAACAGAAAAACTGATTAATACTGCCCCTACCATAAAAACACTACTGCTGATAATGAATGAATATCAGTGAAGTCAACTTAGTAATCATTGTATATTGTGCATGAATATTTCTTTTAAAAAATGGTTTAAATATAGTTACCACTGTCTGATTAAAGGTGGCTTTGTTTTTATCTGCAGAGGGTGAAATCAAAGAGTGTTGTAAGCTTGACAACGGGCTGCTTTGAACTGTTGCAGCGTTCAAAGGGGAAACAGGTGGAGGAGGGCAACGGGCATGAACAGAGCATGGTCCCAAAGTAGGGTAAAACAGGTGCAGAAAAACCTAAAAAGTCAAAGATAAAGATATTTTTTCTTCTTTTTTTATTAATTATAAGGAACTGTGGAGAAGTTGCTGTGAAAGCCGAAGAAGGAACTGGATGAACACAAAGCAAACTTGAGGTACGCATAATTATGCCATTATTATTGTCAAGACAAGCTCACCATTTATGCATAGCTTGCATCTAGCTAACTGGCCTATCTTTCTCCTTGGCCATTTCACATCGCCTTCATCCGAGTCATCCCATTTCCCCACTAATGTCTGTCTCAGACCAAGTCATGATTGTTATGCATCAGGTTAGTTAGCATGAGCTGAAGAAGGCAGTTGTTGATGAATCAGCAATGTGGTAGTAACAAGTTATTATATCATTGTTATTATTCCTCTTTCTTCTTAAAGAGCAAAAACTATGGAGTATTATGCCTGTGAATATTCTCATTCATCCAGGTCATGGTTATCTCAAGGAAATTCAATCGAATGCAACTGGACTTAGTTATTTGTCTTTGAAGACGTTTCACCTAGCTGGTGTGGAGACCCAGGTATTTAACCTCACATGGGCACTCACATGACCAGTGGTGTCATAGGCTCGTTTAGTGTCCCATTGTGACAAACGACAGTCGTTGAGAGACAGTCGTTGGGGATGGTAAAGTTGGTTTCGACTTCGTTACTGCTTCGTTACTCTATCGTGTTGTAACGACAGTCGTTAGAGTCACATGGGGTCCTTTGTGAATGGCAGTTGTTCTTAGAGGCTAAGTTGTGGAATCTCCTGGGAAGAGATGAAAGGGCAGCATTGTAAATTGGAGATATGTGGTGTCGCAGACCTCCTCCTCTGTTGAGAGATGGTTTTTCTAATTTCACATAGATGGCTTCTTTTACCCCTCTTTCAAACCATCTATCCTCTCTGTCCAAGATGTGGACATTGTTGTCCTCAAAGGAGTGAGCTTTCTCCTTCAGGTGTAGGTATACAGCAGAATCTAGGCCTGAGGAGTTGGGCCTCCTGTGCTGATACATGCGCTTGTGTAGTGGTTGTTTAGTTTCACCAATGTAGAGGTCTTTGCATTCCTCATTGCATTGGACAGCATACACCAGATTGCTTTTTTGAGTGTGTGGTGTAGAAGCGGTCGGTAAATCAACGCGCATTCACTCTTTCTTTATGTCACAATATGATCCTTTATTTCTTCTTAATAATCAGCAAATTAAATCAAAACTCATAATAAACAGAAAACTCGCTTCATTGCGAAATGCGGTTGAAAAATTGTTTGCCCTTCCGTCTTCTAGTCAAAAAATCCACACCTGTCCTCAGGTGACGTCTATATATAAAGTTGACACGCTGCTGACATCATCATTGCATTTCTGTTTTATCACGTCAACATACTCAATACATCATCAACACCATCATTGTTATAATAAATGTGATACGGTATAAATTAAACACAAATCAGTGTATTGGCTTCAACACTCCGGCCCCTAATTGACCAGTATAGGGCAATTCATATATTCATACAATGAAGCATACACTCAAGAGTCCTCTGTGACAATAAGAGATTGTCCATAGAATTTCAAAAAATAAGTAAAAAATAATCCAGTTAATCCCAATAGTCCATTTCGCAAAACAAGTTCATAGTAGTTCAACAAAAAGTTCAACGCAGATCCTCGTCTGTTTCATGTCATGTCTTGTAGAAGGCATAGTTTTGTGATGGGCCTTTCCAAGGTGCCATTTTGTGTCCTGATCTTGACCCGACGTATATGTCCTCTTTTGTCAGGGAAGATTTCTGTGATTCTGCCCATGGGCCAGGAGTTGCGTGGTGAGCTTTCATCAACGATCAGCACTATGTCTCCATGCTTTAGATTCTTTTTAATCTTATTCCATTTCTGCCTTTCTTGTAACAATGGGAGGTACTCTCGTGTCCAGCGTTTCCAGAAGAGATCAGCTATGTATTGGCTCTGTTTCCATCTTCTTCTTGAATAGGTATCACCTTTGTCAAAGAGCCCAGGTGGAAGAGTAGGCCTTCGCTTCATTTGAAGCAGATGGTTGGGTGTTAAGGGTTCCGGATCTTTGACATCCTGAGATATGACTGTGATGGGCCGGTCATTCATGATCGTCTCTACCTCACATAGAGCTGTTTGGAGACCCTTGTCATCTAGGGTTTGTTCCCTTGTGATGGAGTAGAGGATCCTTTTGATTATCCGGATGAGCCGTTCCCATACGCCTCCATGATGAGGACCGTAGGGAGGATTGAATGTCCATTTGATACCTTCAGCGTGAATCAAATGCTGAATTTTACTGAGGTTAAGTTGAGTTATTGCTTCTCGAAGCTCCCGTTCTGTCCCAATGAAATTAGTACCATTGTCAGAAACAATCTCCTTCACTTGGCCTCGTCTGCAGATAAATCGTCGGAGTGCAGAAATGCAAGAGTCTGTATCCATTGAGTATGCCATCTCTAGGTGTACGGCTCTGCTTGCGAGGCACGTGAACAAGGCTCCATATCTCTTTATTTTGCTGCGGCCACGCTTGACTTCTATGGGGCCAAAGTAGTCCAATCCAGTATGAGTAAAGGGTGGCAAATCAGGTGTTATTCTGTGTAGAGGTAGGTCAGACATTTTTTGCGTCATTACTTTGCCATGCCATCTCCTGCAGAGTACACAGTCTTGTGTTATCCTTCTCGCAGCAGAGTTTGCTCTAATGATCCAGTATTTTGTTCTGAGCTTTGCGATCATTTGATTTCTTCCACAATGACCCACCAAGATGTGTATATGGTGTAGGAGTATCTTCGACAGGTGGTGGTCCTTGGGCAGAATGGCAGGATGTTTGCTTTCCTCTGGCATAGCCAACTTACTTAGTCTGCCACCGACTCTCAGGATTCCATTCTGGAGTATGGGATCTAATTTATAGATCTTACTATTTCTCTTTATAGGCAAGTCCTTTTGTAGAGACGTTACCTCCTCTTGGAAGGATTGTTGTTGGACATAGGCCACAAGTGATTGCTCAGCCTCGGCTAGATCCTCCACAGACAACTGTGGGTCAGAGTCACTAACTTTCTTTTTTAAGTTCAGTTGTCTCAGACTTTTTTTGATTTTTAAGAGCCAGGCTGCCGATCGAATCAACTTGTCCCAAGATGAAAAATGTTCAATAAAACGAGTCAGCGGACTTTGATTCTGCAGCACACTTGTAGTAAAAGTCACAGCTGTCTTCTTGACCTCTGGGTCACTGTTGGACAATGTGGGTGGTACTTGGATCTCTGGCCAGTCTGTTTCAGGTTGCATCAGGAAATCTGGCCCTCTCAACCAGTGTCCTTCCTGAAGTAAGGTCTCCGCTTTCATGCCTCTTGATGCACTATCTGCAGGATTGAGTCCAGTCTTTATGTGCCGCCATTGGGATTTGTGTGTCAGATCCCGAATAGTGGACACTCTGTTAGCCACGTAGGTTTGAAATCTTCTGGAGTCATTTTGAATGTATTTTAAGACGGCGGTGCTGTCAGTCCAAAAAACTGAGTCTCCGAGGGATAACTCGAGCTCTCTCCTCGGCATCCTGTCCATTCTAGCAGCAAGGACTGCGCTGGCAAGTTCCAGCCTTGGGATTGTCACCACCTTTAAAGGTGCAACTCTTGCCTTCCCAATCAAGAACACAATGTGAGGTAGTCCACAGTCACTAGTCAGTTTCAAATAGCTGACTGTCCCATAGCCTTGCTCACTTGCATCGCAGAAGTGGTGCATCTGTAATCCAGTAGTTTTAAAATCTGGTGGTCTAAGGCATCTCCTAATTCTAAGGCTGGAGATCAAGCTAAGATCTTTTAACCACTCCTTCCATTTATCTGTGTAAGTAGTTGGTATCGATTCATCCCATCCACAATTTAGCTTGCACAGGTCCTGCAGTATTCTTTTCCCGATCAGCATGACTGGTGCTAGGAACCCGAGAGGATCATATACGGAGTTTAACACAGACAAAATACTTCTACGGGTGACTGATGGTTGTTTTGGGGTGATTGAGAAGAAGAACATGTCTGACTCAATGTCCCATCGCATGCCAAGAGCTCTTTCTATGGGCAGTTTGTCTTTGTCGAGGTCTAGATCTTTGACCTCTTTTGCTCTCTCTTCAGATGGAACAGAGGCAAGGACTGCACGACTGTTACTGATCCATTTAGTGAGCTTAAATCCACCTGTGGCGCATACTGATTTGAGTTCTTTTACCAGACAGATTGCTTGGCTCTCATTTGGGACAGATTTCAGACAGTCGTCTACATAAAAGTTGTGTCGAATGGTGTTGAGAACTTCAGTGGTACATTTTCCTTCATTATCATCAGCTGTCTGTTTCAGTGCAAAATTGGCACAGCTTGGGGATGAGACTGCTCCAAAGAGATGCACCGTCATCCGGTACTCTGCTAGCGGTTGGTTGGTGTCGCCGTCTGGCCACCACAGGAATCTGAGGAAGTCCACATCCTGTTTAGGTACTTTGACTTGATGGAACATTCTTTCGATGTCCCCCATCACTGCTACTGGTTCCTGTCGGAATCTGAGGAGTACACCCAACAAGGTGTTCGTAAGGTCAGGACCCTGCAGCAGCTCAGAGTTCAGGGAAGTTCCTTGAAATGAAGATGTACAATCGAACACCACCCGGATTGTTTTTTTCCTTTTGTGGTAGACACCATGGTGAGGAATGTACCATAGTTTTCCATCTTTCCGGGGGATTTCTTCCTCTGGCACTCTTTCTGCATGCCCTTTACTCAAGACATCACTCATGAAGCCGTTATAGTCTTTCCGAAAGGCTTCATCTTTCTGGAATCTGCGGGCAAGACTTAGTGCTCTTTGTTCCACCACCTTCCTGTTGTTTGGCAGGCTGAGGTTATCTTGACGGAAAGGAAGTCTTATTTCATAGTGGCCATCTTTCCTTTTGACTGAGCTGTTCATCACACGCAAGAATTTTTTGTCCTCAAATGAATGTTCTGGTTTTTCATTGTAGGCCAACTCTGAGAAGTCCTGATTGTATTGTTGTATAAGGAGCTCTTTCAGCTTGACCACTGATATTCTGTTGGACATTATCCGTGGTCGACTATGCTCATCCATAGGTGCAGTACCGCCGAGAGGTCCATTTATAGTCCAACCTAGGCGTGTTAGAACTGCGTAGGGCCCCTCACATTGACTATTGATCACTCTCAGTGGCTCCATAGCCTTTGGGACATTTGCCCCGATCAATAAGCCTACCTCTGCTTTGATGGGTCTTAAGTGTACATCCTTTAAGTAGGGCCATCCTTTTATGTCCATCTCTGTAGTAATGTTTTCTTGACTGACAGGAATAGCATTTTGTGTGAAGACCTCAGGAAGCTCTATGAAGCCGTTGCCGTCCAGGCTGCATACTTCCAGTCCTCTCATAGCATGAGTTTTTACAGGCTTTTCATGACCCATCGTTCGGAGTAAAATCTCTGTCTTCTTTCCTCTGACGGATAACTGTTCCATCAGTTTCTCTGTAATAAAAGTAGCATTGCTTCCGGGGTCTAGAAAAGCATAGGTTTCTATCAAACAGCTGCCTTTATGCATCTTCACCTTTACAGGCACTACTGCTAATTTGCAGTCTGTGGTTCTGTCCCCTTTTTGTGCTGCTGATGATACCATAGCAATTTGTGCTGCCGATGAAACTTTAGTAATGTAATCACTCCTGGTGTCTGAATCCTGCTTTGTTGCTGGCTTGGCATTTCCTGAAGTATGGTTCTCTATATGCAAGACAGAAGGATGTTTCTTCTCACAGAAACGACATGTGAGACGTTTCTTGCATTCTTTACTCATATGACCTTTAATCAAGCAGGCAAAGCAGAGTCCATTTTTCTTCAGCAGCTCAACTTTCTCCTTGTGGGGAATCTTTGTCATTTCTTTACATGTTTCCATCATATGATCTCCTTTACAGAAAGCACAAGGTTTGACAAAAGCATCCATGACCGTCCGGATGCTCTCTGTCCTGTCTTCCCTTTTCCATGCATTGATGTTCATGTTGGTTTCTGTCTTGGGAACAACAGTTGTAGCAAAACTTTTCTTGCTGCTAGATCTCATATATGGTAAGTCCCTTTTAGATTTTCTCCCATTCGTGCTTCCAGCAGGGGCCTGAATATTCCCAAAGACAGGATCCTGAATGATTCTGGCCTGTTTTTCCATAAACAGAACAAGGTCAAGGAATTTAGGTCTCTGCTGTGTTCTTTCAGTGATGTCACATACAACAGACCGCCATTTTTCTTGAAGTTTAAATGGGAGTTTGGAAACAAGTATTCTCATGTTAGATGGTGTTTCCAGCTCAGACATGTATGGAAGGTCCTGCACTGCATTACCACAGCCTCTTAGATAGAGGGCATAGCTATGAAGTGCCTTTCCATCCTCTGTACGTACTTGGTTCCAGTTTAAGGCCTTTTCAATGTATGCAGCTGTGATTTTGAAATCATCGCCAAAGTGATATTTAAGCAGGCGTTTTGCTTCCTCGTAACCAGTTGTGGCGTTCATGTGAAAGCAGCTTTGAACTAGTTCTTTTGGCTGTCCAACAGTATACTGTTCCAGGAAATACAGTCGATCCTCGTTGCTATTGGTCTTGTCCTCGATATTGTGCTTAAAAGACTTCATAAATGGCCTGAAAGTGAGAGGATCGCCATCAAACACCATTATTTCTCTTCTTGGGAGTTTAGATTCTTTCTGCTGTATCACTAGCAGATCCGCCAAGTCTGTCTGTCTTTGTATGATATTTGTGAGATCAATGCTCTGAGCTATCTCACTTCTGGGAGTGGATTCGCCTCGTCTGTGTGGTCCATCAGATACAATAACTCTGGGTGTGTGAGAGTTTGTTGTAGCCCTTGGTGGTTGCTCAGACCTTTTTGCAATTCCAGTTGTGGATAATGGTGGGTATTGAGTGTGTATCATTTTTTGTAAAGGTGTTTTAGGTATGGTTCCTATCCGTGCAAACTCCAGTTGTGCTAGGCTTCCTTCTATTTTGTCCGATGCATTTATTCATTCTTCCATTTCTTTTCCAGATTCTGATGCTTCATCACTTTCAAATTCTTCCAAGGCCTTTAGTCTCGCATCAGCTGCAGCAATATCTGCTTCCAAGTCCAGGGATTCCATTTTTAAACCGAGCTGATGCTTCTCTATTTCCAGTTCATGTTTCCTTTTGAGAGCTTCAGCTCTGGCCTGCAAAGCAGCTTTGTCTGCAGCAGCCTTCATGCGTGCTGAAACAACAGATGAAGATCTGGAACTTTTGGAACCTGTTGAACTTTTAGAAACTTTTGAACCCTTTGAACCAGTCTGTGACACACTGTCACCAACATCCACAAGAGTCTGCGGGTCAGGCTTAGGTTTTATCCATCGACCCACTTCACTTAGAAAAACATCATAATCAGCCATTTTTGGCTCATACCAGTCCAAAGTTTCATTCATTCATTCACATCCTCAGGCAGTAGTTTCTGAACAGATTCATGACACCTTTTAAATTCATCCAGCAATCTTAGAAATTCATTTGTACATTCATTAATATTGTCGACATCAGCACCGTCTTTCATCATTGTTTTTATTTCATTCATTTTCCTTGTACAATGTGAAAGTTTACCTCTGCGTTTTGCGCTGAGTGATTTGAACGCTTTCCTTTGTTGCGCAGCGTCCATCTCAGTAATACTGGCTTCACTGACTCCACATTCAGTTCCGCCATTGTCTCGGTTTTCGTTATCAGCCTTTAATATTCGATTGTGCAGGTTTTTCCAAGTAAATCCGACACCATTTTTTTGAATATCCGTTAGTATTTCGGTTATTTATTTATTTTTACTCTTTTATGCACAGTCGTGCTTTGATTCCGTTTCAGTCCGTATTTAGTTCATTTAAGTTACTTTATTTCCGTGAGCGTATACTTTATTTTCAGGCCTTTTCCGTTCTTTGTTTCGTATATTACATTTATTTCCATCTGCTCGTGATCTTTTCATTCATATCTTCACGACGCTTTAAAGTTTTCCACTTGCCACGATATTAATCCGTAGTGTCCCGCAGTTTATAGTTTCAGTGATTTCGTAATTTATAGGCAGTTTATGGATTCAATTTTCATCAAACACTTCCTTCATTTCATTTGTCATCATTAATGTTTGATCGGAACCAGGTTCAGGAAACAGCGCATCCGCTAGTTTACTCACGGTACCAGGTGAAATCTGATTCTGCAGTCCGGTCCAGATTAATCCGAAACGACCCGGACTCCGGTCTCATCCATTCATTTACACGTTGACTGGCCTCCTTTCCGGCGTTCAAATGGGCAATTTTTCAACTTGATTGTAGAAGCGGTCGGTAAATCAACGCGCATTCACTCTTTCTTTATGTCACAATATGATCCTTTATTTCTTCTTAATAATCAGCAAATTAAATCAAAACTCATAATAAACAGAAAACTCGCTTCATTGCGAAATGCGGTTGAAAAATTGTTTGCCCTTCCGTCTTCTAGTCAAAAAATCCACACCTGTCCTCAGGTGACGTCTATATATAAAGTTGACGCCCTGCTGACATCATCATTGCATTTCTGTTTTATCACATCAACATACTCAATACATCATCAACACCATCATTGTTATAATAAATGTGATACGGTATAAATTAAACACAAATCAGTGTATTGGCTTCAACATGTGGTGTTCTGTCTTTGGGATGTACCAGTCTCTGTCTGAGTGTGTTGCTGGGTTTGAAATACACGGGGATACGGTGCTTGCTGAAGATCCTCCTGAGTTTTTCTGATACCCCAGATACATATGGGATGACTATGTTGTTTCTTTTGTCCTGTTTTTCCTCCTCAACCACCTTGGTGGTGTTCTTCCTGGAACCAGCTGCAGTTTTTACAAAGGTCCAACTGGGATAACCACACGTTTTGAGGGCATCCCTCAGGTGTTCATGTTCATCCCCTTGGGCCTGTGAGCTGGTGGGTACCTTATCAGCTCTGTGTTGCAGAGTTCTGATAACACCAAATTTTTGTTCCAAAAGGTGGTGTGAGTCGAAAAGGAGGTATTGGTCTGTGTGTGTGGGTTTCCTGTATACCCCAATGTGGAGGCTCCTGTCCTTTTCTATATGGACGTCACAGTCTAAGAAGGGCAAACTATTATCTTTAACATCTTCTCTGGTGAACTTGATGTTCCTGTCCACTGAGTTGATATGTTCAGTAAAGGCTTGCACTTCTTTCGTTTTGATTTTGACCCACGTGTCATCCACATATCTGAACCAGTGGCTCGGTGTTGCTCCTTCAAAGGAGTTCAGGGCCCTGCGTTCCACTTCCTCCATGTATAAGTTGGCCACAATGGGAGATACTGGTCAAGTCAAGTCAAGTCAACTTTATTTGTATAGCCCATTTTTACAAGCAGTTTGTCTCCAAGGGCTTAACATAACATCAGCAACATCCTCTGCCCTTCGACCCTCACATCGACTAAGGAAAAACTCCCAGAAAAACCTTTAACAGGAAAAAATGGAAGAAACCTCAGGGTGAGCAACAGAGGAGGGATCTCTCACCCAGGACGGGCAGACGTGCAATGGATGTTGTACAGGCAGGAAAGCAATTTGCAACATGAGAAATGACATTACTAAAAAGATAAGCAAAACAAAATCTCAACTGTTTAGTTTCACTTTTTGCTACCACCTCAATATGATTTTAACATTTCACAAGTTATAAGAAAATTATAGTAATGAAAATTATAATGAACTGCTGTAACATTCATGTATTCTTTTTTTTATGTGATGTTGAGAATCACTATCCTATCAGTTCGATTTCGGCCCGTAGGGAGAACCACCCCGCCCATAGTCGGTACATAGAGGAATGACAGGCAGATGTCAACAATACACATTGGGTTGGTCATAGAGCCGGCTACAGTTCAACTTGAAGATCTGGATGGAGAGATACCTGCAGAAAGATACAGAGAGAGAGAGAGAGAGAGAGAGGGAGGGAGAGACACAAGACTACGAGGAGCACTGGACACACAGTTAGTGACATAAAATAATGAACTGCATGTTAATCTGACGAGGAGAGAGGATAGAAGAGGAAAAGGAGGAGGGGAAACTGCATGTTTGTGTCCCCCGGCAGCATAGGCCTATAGCAGCTTAGCTATGATAGAGATTTAAAGATTAACAGTTAGTCAGACCTATTCTACCTGTGGCTATATATCATGAGGTGAGTGAAACTATGCCTACCAGCCCTACACACTTTATTTGGTGCTAACTATATGCTTTACTAAACAGAAAGGTTTTAAGTTTAGTCTTAAAAGTGGAGGTGGTGTCTGCCTGTCGAACCCAGATTGGCAACTGGTTCCACAGCAGGGGTGCCTGATAGCTAAAGGCTCGTCCTCCCGTTCTACTTTTATAAATTCTGGGAACTGTAAGTAAACCTGCACTCTGTGATCTGAGTGATCTATTGGGAATATATGGGACTATTAGATCCTGCAGGTATGATGGGGCTAGTCCATTTAGGGCCTTGTATGTAAGTAGGAGAATTTTAAAGTCTATTCTGAATTTTACCGGAAGCCAGTGAAGAGAAGCTAAGATGGGGGAGATATGATCCCTTTTACTGATTCCTGTTAAAACTCTAGCTGCTGCATTTTGGATCAGCTGCAGGTTATTAATAGAATAATTTGGACATCCTGACAATAGTGAGTTGCAGTAGTCCAGCCTAGAAGTAACAAAAGCATGAACAAGTTTTTCAGCATCACTCTGAGAGAGGACACTCCTAATCTTAGCGATATTACGGAGGTGAAAGAAGGCGGTCTTAGAGGTCTGTTTAATGTGATGAATAAATGACACGTCTTGATCAAAGATAACGCCGAGGTTCCTTGCAGTCGTACTGGAGGCCAAAGTAATGCCGTCCAGAGAGAGAATATTATCAGCTATTCTATTTCTAAGGTGTTTGGGGCCTAGAACAATGATCTCAGTTTTGTCTGAGTTTAATAATAAAAAATTGGAGGTCATCCAGTCCTTTATGTCCTTAAGACATGCCTGGAGTCTGGCTAACGGCTCTGTTTCTTCAGGCTTTAAGGATAAGTACAGCTGAGTGTCATCAGCATAACAATGAAAGTTTATGCCATGTTTCTGAATAATATTTCCTAGAGGGAGCATGTATAAGGTGAACAGGATCGGCCCAAGCACTGAACCTTGTGGAACACCGAGGCTAACCCTTATATATGAAGAGGAAACATTATTAACTTGAGCAAAGTGAAATCTTTCTGTTAAATATGATTTGAACCAGCATAGCGCAGTCCCTGTGATCCTAGTCTCATGTTCTAATCTGTGTAATAAAATGCTGTGATCTACAGTGTCGAAAGCAGCACTGAGATCTAGCAAAACAAGTATGGAGACAAGCCCGCGGTCTGATGCCATGAGGAGGTCATTTGTGACTTTAACCAGTGCTGTTTCTGTGCTGTGATGGGCTCTAAAACCAGACTGAAACATCTCAAAGAGACTGTACCTGTGTAGGTGATCAATCAACTGATTTGCAACCACTCTTTCGAGTATTTTAGATAAGAACGGGAGGTTGGATATCGGCCTATAGTTTGTTAAGATGTCTGGGTCAAGTGAAGGTTTTTTAAGTAAAGGTCTGATAACAGCGGTTTTAAACGCCTGTGGTACATAACCTGTTGTTAAGGATAAGTTTATCTGATCTAAGAGGGAAACGCCAATCAAGGGAAAGACGTCCTTGAGGAGCTTAGTTGGGATGGGGTCTAAGAGACATGTAGTTGGGTTAGATTTGTTAATGCTGGAGGTCAGCTCGGGGAGGTCTATGGGCAGGAACCTGTCCAGAGATGGAGTAGGATTTAAAGAGATTACTAGAGATGGCACTATATTGGCTATTCTGGGAAGATCTTTATTGATTTTTTCTCTAATGTTATTGATTTTATTGGTGAAGAAACTCATGAAGTCTTCACTGCTAAGAGCTGCAGGAATACAAGGTTCAACAGAGCTGTGACTCTTGGTCAGCCTGGCTACAGTGTTAAAGAGAAAACGTGGGTTGTTCTTGTTTTTCTCTATTAATGTTGAATAATAGGCAGTTCTGGCTTCACGAAGGGCCTTTTTGTATGTCAATAGACTATCTTTCCAGGCTCTCTGGGATTCAGCTGATTTGGAGGAGTACCACTTCCTCTCCATCCGTCTTGATGTTTGTTTAAGTGTTCGTAAATTCGAATTATACCAAGGAGCTAGCCTCCTATGATTTCTAACCTTCTTTATCAGTGGGGCAACCATATCTAAAACTGTGTGCAACGTGGCTGCAGTGTTGTTGACAAAGGAATCAATTACTGCAGGAGTAACGTTTAAATCAGTACGGTCTGTTGTACTGGTACATGGAGCTGAGGGAAGCTGTGATGGGATTGCATCCCTAAATCTGTCTACACTATCTTCAGAGAGGCATCTGGTGTAATAGACCTTTTTGTTGTGTGCTGTAAAGTCTTCTAGAGTTAGTTCAAAAACTACAAGCGAATGGTCTGAAAGGAGAGGGTTTTGAGGGACAACTAACAGGTTCTTAGTTTCTAGGCCATAGGTGAGAACCAGATCGAGTGTGTGATTGTGGCAGTGTGTTGGTTCATTCACTATCTGAAGGAAACCTATTGAATCTAAGAGTGAACTAAAGGCTGTCTTAAGACTATCAGAGTCAACATCCATATGAATGTTGAAGTCACCTACTATAATGACTTTATCTGTACTGAGCACTAAACTAGATAAGAAGTCAGAAAACTCAGACAGGAACTCTGAGTAAGCAGCAGCAGGTGGGCGATACACAACAACTAATAAAACTGGCTTTTCTGACTTCCAGTTTTGGTGAGACAGGCTGAGAGTGAGACTCTCAAATGAGCTATAGATGGATTTAGGTTTGGGGTTAATCTGAAGACTGGAGTGGTAGATTGCTGCCACTCCTCCTCCTCGGCCTGTGGCTCGAGGAACATGATAGTTAATATAACCAGATGGAGTTGATTCATTTAAACTAACATATTCTTCATCCCGTAACCAAGTCTCAGTGAGGCAGAATATATCAGACTGATGATCAATAATTAGATCACTGACTAGGAGGGATTTAGAGTGGAGGGGTCGTATATTTAATAATCCACATCTGACTGTCCTATTTTTTGGCTCTAAATATTTGCTAGTTTGTATTTTTATGAGGTTATTATGACTAACACTTCTTAAATTTTGTGCTGGTTGGACTATGGGAGGACGAGGCACTGACACTATTTCTATGGGATTATTAATCTTAGTATTAAGCTAAGCTAAGCTCAACGACAAACAGGACGGGGATCGGAAAAGGAAAGAATCTAGATGATCGTGCAGTTAATAAACTTTTCCTAAAGTGCTTGTGTACTTATTTGTAAGAACCAACCACAGTAAAAGCTAACACAAAATATGTCGACTCAAGTACCCCAATACCACCGAACACCAAACGCTAGCAAGTGAATGAGTAGTGCGAGAACAGGAAGTGACGCAATACGCAATACGTTACCCAACGCAGGTGGTGAACCCATGGCACAGCCATGTTTCTGTCTGTAAAATTTGCCTTTGAACTGGAAATATGTGGTGTTTAGGCACAAATCCAGAAGTTGGCATATGTGTTCTGGTCTGAGTTTTGTTCTGTTCTGGAGGGAGTCGTCCTGTGTAAGACGCTCTCTTACTGTTTCCAAAGCTTCCATGGTTGGTATACAAGTGAACAGAGAAGTCACGTCGTAGGATACCATGGTTTCATCTGGGTCCATTTTTAAGTTCCGGACTTTGTTCACCAATTCAATGGAATTTTGTATATGGTGGGGGGTGTTGCCCACCAAGGGAGCCAGGATGTTCGCCACGTGTTTGGCAATGTGGTAGGTGACCGAGTTAATGCTGCTGACAATGGGTCTGAGTGGAGCCCCTTCTTTGTGGATTTTTGGAAGTCCATATAAGCCAGGGATAGAATCTTGCGGATAAAGACGGTGATATTGTGCTTTGTCAATAATCCCTTCTTTTTGTAGTTTTTGTAGACATTCTATAGCCTTCTTTTTATAGCCACTAGTCGGGTCTCTTTTCAGGGTTTCATATGTTTCTGTGTCGCTGAGTAGTGTAGAGATTTTGGCGTGGTAATCAGTTGTATTGAGCACAACTGTGCATCGTCCTTTATCTGCTGGAAGAATTGTGATTTTGGGGTCTTTGCTGAGTGTTGTAACCGCTTTCCTTTCCTCAAAAGTGAGGTTGGAAGGGGGAGCCTTGGCGTTGGACAAAGCTGCTGACACTTTTAACCTAAGCTGTTCAGCTTCGGTTTCTGTTAAATTGTTTTTCTTTATAGCTGATTCTGTAGCTGTAATCAAATCAACTATAGGTAACTGTTTTGGTGTCATGGCAAAGTTCAAGCCCTTGGCTAAGACCTCTTTCTCTGGTTGGGTGAGTTCTCTGTCTGACAAGTTCTTTACCCATCTGTCTTGTATTGTATTCTGTGCTGGAATGTCAGTCTTTTGCTTCCAAGTAAGAGTTTCTGTGTTGTTGTTGCTATTGTTCCGAGACTGCAGGTTATGGAACTTTCTGGTCTGTCTTTCTTTGCTTTTGTTGTGTTGAGATAATTGGGCTTTCTTGGTGAAATCCACAACTTTCTCCAACATAGAACCAGGTAGGAGTGATGTTAATTTCTGTAGTAATTTCTCTGTTTTCTCTTTCAGCCCTTCCACAGTGAAATTAATCTGCCTTATCCGCTCATTGAGGAGTTGGTTTTGTGCTTTTCCATAGTGGAACATAGGCGTAGGCTAGTTGGTATAAGCCTTTGTTGTCTGCATCTCAGATTAAACCGTAGGTGGTTCCTGTAATCTGCAATTTTCCGAGCCAACTTTTCATATTCCCACACCATTTTCAGGGTTGCCAACCCAAATTGTTCTGCAATAAGCCTGTGAATATTCTCATTCATCCAGGTCATGGTTATCTCAAGAAAATTCAATCGAATGCAACTGGACTTAGTTATTACCAGGTGGTAATATGGAATATTATAAAAAGCGTTTTAAATGCCCAGCCAGGTGCTTCAAAAGTGTGGAACTGATGGACTTTCATGTTTTTGATAATGTTGGTGAGACTGACCGTTAATTGAGTAACTGAATGTAGAATTAAAGGAATCCAGGAAACAACAGATAAGATAAACCTTTATAAGCCCCACATTGGGGGAAACTGGAATTGTCACAGTAGCACAAGCATAGCAAAATAAAGATGCAGGTAGGTCAAGTAAAAAGATATACAAAGTAACAAAATACAGTAATAATGGGGATTATTACACAGTGGTTTCACAGCCAGGCACTGCACAACCAAGTGACTCAACTGAAAAAAGAGTGAAAATCACAGCCTTTTCACCAAAATTTGATTTTTAAGGTTTCATATGTGTTTATCTTAATATTAAGACTGGAAACAGTACTTTTCCACATTGACCTCAGCTTACAAGCTAATTTTCTTCTTCAGAAATGTGCAGAATTCAGAAAATGTGAAATCCTTCGTGGTTTCATGTGTTTATTTTGAGGTTTACACACATTACTTGATCATTTTGGCCTTAGCGAGAGAAAGCTATTTTTGCAAATCTGACTGTAATTGAAATGGAAACATGTTTACAAACTACTTTCTTCTTCAGACATTGCAGAATTGAGAAAATATGAAGTTCTTAATGCTTTGACATGTGTTTTTTCTGAAGTTTAGCAGCTACACACACTACTTGTTCATTTTGGCTTTATCTCAGCGAGAGAAAGCTGTTTTTGCAATGTGACTGCAGTTCACTTCTAAACATGTTTACAAACTATTTTTTTCTTCAGACATATGCAGAATGGAGAAAATATGAAGTTCTTAATGCTTTGACATGTGTTTATTGTGAAGTTTAGTAGCTACACACACTACTTGTTCATTTTGGCTTTATCTCAGAGAGAGAAAGCTGTTTTTGCAATGTGACTGCAGTTCACTTCTAAACATGTTTACAAACTATTTTTTTCTTCAGACACATGCAGAATGGAGAAAATATCAAGTTCTTGATGCTTTGACATGTGTTTATTGTGAAGTTTAGTAGCTACACACACTACTTGTTCATTTTGGCCTTCTCTCGGCGAGAGAACGCTGTTTTTCCAATGTGACTGCAGTTCACTTCTAAACATGTTTACAAACTACTTTCTTCTTCAGACATATACAGAATGGAGAAAATATCAAGTTCTTAATGGTTTGATGTGTTTATTGTGAAGTTTAGCAGCTACACACACTACTTGTTCATTTTGGCCTTATCTCAGCGAGAGAAAGCTGTTTTTGCAGTGTGACTGCAGTTCACTTCTAAATAAGTTTACAGACTGCTTTCTTCATCAGACATATGCAGAATTGAGAAAATATCAAGTTCTTAATGGTTTGATGTGTTTATTGTGAAGTTTAGATGTTCATTTTCATCCACAATACCGGCTTTGTGGATGTGCTCACTGCTGCTCACCTGTCTGATGAGTACTGGACTTCCTGTTGCGGTAAGCGTCCTACGTCATTTCCTGTTGTTATGTGTTAGTGGTGGTACGAGCAGCTCCGTCTGCGCTTTAATTAAAGATCACATAAGTTGTTCTAATATTCGCTGTAGCGAGTAATTTCACACTGTTACCTTGATCGTCTGTTCTAGTCATAGACTTATAACCGATTAGCATTTGCCAAATTCCGCTAAGCTAGCTCAGCCTGTTCATTAGCGATGGCTTCTCTGTCTCCCTCTCGCTCTCCTGCTCTCTCCTGTTTGGTGTGTCAAATGTTTAGTTATTCCTCTGCCTCCTTTAATGAAAGTGGTAAATGTAATAAATGTAGTTTACTTGTAGCGCTGGAGGCGAGGCTTAGTGAATTAGAAGCGCGGCTCCGCACCATGGAAACAAAGTCTTTAGCTACTGTTGTTAGTCAGCCCCCATTAGCCGGTGCGGACCGATCTAGTGTAGCTCGTAGCCTGCCCCCGGTAGTTCCCGAGCAGCCAGGAAACCAGGGAGGCTGGGTGACTGTATGGAGGAAGCATAGTCCTAAGCACAAGCCCACGGTTCACCCCCAACCAGTTAGCCTGTGAATATTCTCATTCATCCAGGTCATGGTTATCTCAAGGAAATTCAATCGAAAGCAACTGGACTTAGATATTTGTCTTTGAAGACGTTTCACCTCTCATCCAAGAGGCTTCATCAGTTCCTGCTCGCTTGACTAGGCTGGGACTAGTCCAACTAGCTGGTGTGGAGATCCAGGTATTTAACCTCTGTGGAGGCATTCACATGGCCAGTGGTGTCATAGGCTCATTTAATGCCCCATTGTGCCAAACGACAGTTGTTGAGAGACAGTCGTTGGGGATGGTGAAGTTGGTTTCGACTTCGTTAATGCTCTATTGTGTTATAACGACAGTCGTTAGAGTCACATGGGGTCCTTTGTGAATGGCAGTTCTTAGAAGCTAAGTTGTTGAATCTCCTGGGAAGGGATGAAAGGGCAGCATTGTAAATTGGGGATAGGTGGTGTCGCAGACCTCCTCCTCTGTTGTAGTATAGGTATCAAATATAGGTAACTGTTTTGGTGTCATGGCAAAGTTCACGTTTCCAACAAGTTCTCCCCACTCAACGACACACCCACTGAGAAACCAACTCTGGTAATTGGCAGCTCTGTAGTCAGAAACGTGAAGTTAGCGACACCAGCGACCATAGTCAAATGCATTCCTGGGGCCAGAGCGGGCGACGTTGAATCTTATCTAAAACTGCTGACTAAGGATAAGCGTAAATACAGTAAAATAGTAATACATGTCGGCGGTAATGACACTCGACTGCGCCAGTCGGAGGTCACTAAAATTAATGTAGAATCAGTTCATTCGCAAAAACTATGTCGGACTCCGTAGTTTTCTCTGGACCCCCACCCAATCTGACCAGTGATGATATGTATAGCTGCATGTCATCATTCAATCGCTGGTTGTCGAAGTGGTGTCCAGCAAACAATGTGGGCTTTGTAGATAATTGGCAGACCTTTTGGGGAAGACCCAAATTAGGAGAGATGGCATTCATCCCAGTTGAGACCAGGAGGCAGAGTTGCAGTCCTACACGCCTCTCTGCGCTTCCATTACAGTTACCCACCCAATATCCCATAGAGACTGTGTCTGTCCCCCGACCACTTAAATTAATTGAACCAAATTCAAAAAGAGGAGTTATACATAAAAATCTAATAAAGATTAACACCAACACCTCCACAGCTACAACAAATAGGAGAATTAAATGTGGACTGTTAAATATTAGATCTCTCTCATCTAAAGCTGTACTAGTGAATGAGTTAATATTGGACAATAATATAGATTTATTTTTGCTTAACCGAAACCTGGCTTCAGCCAGAAGAATATGCCAGCTTAAATGAATCCACTCCCCAAAGTCATATTAATACTCACATTCCTCGAGACACTGGCCGAGGAGGTGGAGTTGCCACCATTTTTGACCCAAACCTATCATTTAGTCCAAAGCCCTAAGTCAACTACCATTCATTCGAAAGCCTTATTCTTACTCTCTCACACCCTACCTGGAAAACAATACAACCAATTTTTATTGTTGTAGTGTACCGCGCTCCTGGCCCATACTCTGAATTTTTACTGGAATTTCCAGAGTTCCTATCGAGTCTGGTCCTTAAAACTAATAAAGTTATTATTATGGGTGATTTCAACATCCACGTGGATGATAATAATGATAGCCTTCGCGCAGCATTTATCTCTCTCTTAGATTCAATCGGCTTCTGTCAGTGTGTACATGAACCCACTCATTGCTTCAATCACACTCTTGACCTTGTTCTGACATATGGTATAGATGTAGAACATTTAACTGTCTCTGAACAAAATCCTCTTCTGTCTGACCATTGTTTAATAACTTTTGAGTTTATACTATTTGACTTCATACCATCAAGAAAAAACTCCTACACTAGATACACTAGAAACAGTTCTATTGTCATTAACTTCAGTATCATGTCCCCATACGAGTGTATGAGTGGAACAATGCAATAATCCCTCTCAAATCGACCATTTCGTGGTCGCAAGTTTGCTAAGGACGGCTTTAGACTCTGTTGCTCCGCTAAAAAAGAAACTCTTAAAGCAAAAGAAACTTGCACCCTGGTATAATACAGAGGTTCGCAAATTAAAGCAAAATGTGCAAAAACTTGAGAGGAAATGGCGTTCCTCTAAATTTATTTAATCTTACTCAATCTGGCAAGACAGTCTTAGATTATATAGGAAGGCCCTACGGACTGCCAGCGCAGCCTATTACTCAAAATTAATCGAGGATAACAAGCATAATCTCAGGTTTCTCTTCAGCACTGTAGCCAGGCTGACAGAGAGCCATAGTGCTATCGAGCCTTGTATCCCTGTGACCCTTAGTAGCAATGACTTTATAACCTTTTTTAACGACAAGATCTTAAACATTAGAGACAAAATTCAGCACCTACTGACCTCAGCTGATGTAACATCAAACACTAGTGTCTTAGAACCAACAGTAGAAACAGATAATCATCTTGACTGCTTTTCACCTATTGATCCCCATCAGCTATACTCACTCGTATATTCATCCAAGCCAACAACATGCCTCTTAGACCCCATCCCTACTAACCTTCTCAAAGAAACTTTACCCTTACTTAGCACCTGTCTATTAGACATGATCAATCTGTCCCTGATAACAGGCTATGTACCCCAGTCCTTTAAAGTAGCTGTAGTCAAACCTCTTCCTAAAAAACACACACTTGATCCAGAGGTTTTAAGCAACTACAGACCAATATCTAACCTTCCATTTCTTTCCAAGATTCTTGAAAGAACAGTTGCCGATCAGTTATATGACTTTCTTCAAAATAACTTACTTGAAAATTTTCAATCTGGCTTTAGAGCTCATCATAGCACAGAAACAGCATTGGTCAAAGTCACAAATGACCTCCTCCTGGCATCAGACAAGGGATTTATCTCTGTCCTTGTACTGTTAGACCTTAGTGCTGCATTTGACACCACTGACCAATCTATATTACTGCACAGATTGGAACACCTAATTGGCATCAAAGGAACTGCATTAAGCTGGTTTCAGTCTTATTTATCAGATCGATTTCAATTTGTTCATGTTAATGATACATCGTCCACACTCACAAAAGTTAGTCATGGAGTTCCCCAAGGTTCTGTCCTTGGGCCAATATTATTCAGCCTGTATATGCTCCCCATTGGTGATATTATTAGGAAACACTCCATACATTTTCATTATTATGCGGATGACACACAATTGTACTTATCAGTGAAACCAGATGAAACCAATCAGCTAGTCAAGCTTCAGGCATGTCTTAAAGACATAAAAACCTGGATGACCTGCAACTTCCTACTTCTAAATTCAGACAAAACTGAAGTTATTGTTCTGGGCCCCGAACACCTTAGAAACAAATTATGCAGCGATATTGCATTGCCAGATGGCTTAGCCGTGGCCTCAAGCTCCACTATAAGAAATTTAGGAGTTATCTTTGACCAGGACATGTCCTTTAACCCACACATATTGAATATTTCAAAGACTGCATTCTTTCACCTCCGCAATATCGCAAAGACTCGGCACATCCTGAGTCAGAAAGATGCAGAAAAATTAGTCCATGCATTCATTACCTCCAGACTGGATTACTGTAACTCCCTTCTATCAGGCTGCCCTAATAAATCCATAAAGACTCTCCAGCTAATCCAGAATGCTGCAGCACAACTACAGACAAGAACCAGCATGAGAGATCATATTTCTCCTGTTCTGGCTTCTCTACATTGGCTACCTGTAAAATTCAGGATAGATTTTAAAATTCTCCTCCTCACTTATAAAGCCCTGAACGGTCAGGCACCATCATATCTTAAAGAGTTAATAGTACCCTATTATCCCACCAGAACTTTGCGTTCCCAAAATGCAGGGCTACTTGTGGTTCCTGGAGTCCTCAAAAGTAGATTGGGAACCAGAGCCATTAGTTATCAAGTTCCTCTACTATGGAACCATCTTCCAGTTTCGGTCCGGGAGGCGGACACCCTCTCTATATTTAAGAGTAGACTAAAAACTTTCCTCTTTGATAAAGCTTATAGTTAAGGCTGGCCTAGGCCAGCCCCTAGTTATGCTGCCATAGGCTTAGACTACCGGGGGCCCTCCCATGACGCACTGAGCTCTTTCTTCCTCTCCCTCTCCTTCTGCACACATTCATGTCCCATTAATGCATATTACTAACTCAGCTTCTTCCCTGGAGTCCTTGTGCTTTCTTGTCCCGCAGATTCCTATCGATCATGACTGGACCACCTGCTGTCGTCCTGCTCAAAACCTACTGCAATTACTACTGTTTAGTCATAATCTGATTTAAATCTGTTAAGACTCAGTACAGCTACTACCATTTTTTTTTACTACTATTGTTATCAAAATCACCATAATACCCTCTGTATTAGTCATTATCATTATCTACATTTCCGATACTTATATCGGTATTACGATACTTCTGGTATTATTACTGCTGCTATGCATCTCTGCTTGTGTGCTCCTTCTCTCACACCCCACCCTCTCTGCCTCTCTCCCTTGCTCTGTCTCTCTCTCTCTCTCTCTCTCTCTCCCTCTCCCTCTCTTTCAACCCAACCGGTCAAGGCAGATGGCCGCCCATCTTGGTTTCTGCCTTCTAAAAGGCAGTTTTTCCTCGCCACTGTCTCCAAGTGCTTGCTCAAGGGGGAATGTTGGGCTCCCTCTATTTACAATTTAATTAAAAAGATTAAAGATTAAAGTGACATATTTTGTCATCACACACAGCAAACCCAGGGCAGTGGGCGACCACGTGCAGCACCCGGGGAGCAGTGGGGGTTAGGTACCTTGCTCAAGGGTACCGCAGTCCCCCGCAGGGACGGGGAATCGAACCAGCGATCCACCGGTTACGGGTCCGACACCCTAACCGCTGATCCACAACTGCCCTACTGATCCACGACTGCTTAAAGAGTTTGGTCTAGACCTGCTCAAATTGGAAAGTGTCATGAGATAACTTTTGTTGTGAATTGGCGCTATATAAATAAACTGAATTGAAATTGAATTGAATTGTATTTTCAGTGCTTGGTTTCTTCTTCTTTTATTGTAAATAAAATCTGATTATTTTTACGAGCTACAGTCTCTGCCTCAGCTGTGGACGAACCTGAGAGTCATCTAATCTTGGGGAGTTAGTCCCCTGGAAAGAATTCCCTGGGTGAAATTCCCAGGGTGGCGTTGTCTGGCAACTAGTATTGATTTCCATAGCCCCCTTTCTCACGGTGGCATGCGGTGGTCCCGCCCTCATGCCGCCACAATCTGGCGTTGTCGGCAGGATGCCGCAGCAGAGACGTATGTTCTGTTTAGGTTTGCTGTGTTTTTTCTTCCTTACTTTGGGAAAATGGTGGTTGTTTTGATTTTTAGCGTTTAACCTGTGTTTCTCTTTTCTTGTTTTTCTCTCCTTTGTTTTCTCTTGAGGCAAAGCAGCAGTTGGTTCCGTGGATCGATGACGAGCCCATTCCCTTTTTCTCCTGGTTTCACCTTCACAGTAGGAGAAAACAGGTTTCAGCGAGTGCATCCTGTGAGATCTGCTGGAATATAAGAGAAACAGGGATCAAACCATGTTTTCTGTCTAAATCAGTCACATTTGACTACATCTAAGTCAAAACCTCAATAATGCACAGTTCTGTGAGGAAAATGCACTCAAAATGCTGAGAATCAAGTTTACTCACTGAAAACAGGTTTCAGCGAGTGCTTCTTCTGAGATCTGCTGGAATATAAGAGAAACAGGGATCAAACCAGGTTTTCTGTCTAATTCAGTTAAATTTGACGAGATGTAAGCCAAAACCTCAATAATGCACAGTTCCGTAAGGAAAGTGCACTCAAAATGCAAAGAATCAAGTTTACTCACTGAAAACAGGTTTCAGCGAGTGCATCCTGTGAGATCTGCTGGAATATGAGAGAAAAAGGGATCAAACCATGTTTTCTGTCCAAATCAGTCACATTTGAGTACATCTAAGCCAAAACCTTGATTGTGCACAGTTCTGTGAGGAAAGTGCACTCAAAATTCTGAGAATCAAGTTTACTCACTGAAAACAGGTTTCAGCGAGTGCTCCTTCTGAGATCAGCTGGAATATGAGAGAAACAGGGATCAAACCATGTTTTCTGTCGAAATCAGTCACATTTGACTACATCTAAGTCAAAACCTCAATAATGCACAGTTCTGTGAGGAAAGCGCACTCAAATTGCTGAGAATCAAGTTTACTCACTGAAAACAGGTTTCAGCGAGTGCTTCTTCTGAGATCAGCTGGAATGGGAGAGAAACAGGGATCAAACCAGGTTTTCAAATTCACTCACATTTGACTAATACTAAGCCAAAAACTTCATTGTTTACAGCCCTCTGAGAAAGGTCCACTCGAAATGGCGAAACCCAGTCAAATGTAATGATTTCTGAGCAAATAACTTCATTGTGCACAGTTCTGTGCGGAAAATGTACTTAAAATGCTGAAAATCATGTTTACATACTCAAAACAGGCCATAAAACACTTACTCTGTGACGAGGTGGAATATCAGAGAAACAGGGATCAAACCATGTTTTCTGTCCAAATCAGTCACATCTGACTACTTCTAATCCAACATCTTGATTGTGCACAGTTCTGTGAGGAAAGTGCACTCAAAATGCTAAGAATCAAGTTTACTCACTGAAAACAGGTTTCAGCGAGTGCATCCTGTGAGATCTGCTGGAATATGAGAGAAACAGGGATCAAACCATGTTTTCTGTCTAAATCAGTCACATTTGACTACATCTAAGTCAAAACCTCAATAATGCACAGTTCTGTGAGGAAAGTGCACTCAAAATTCTGAGAATCAAGTTTACTCACTGAAAACAGGTTTCAGCGAGTGCTCCTTCTGAGATCAGCTGGAATATGAGAGAAACAGGGATCAAACCATGTTTTCTGTCGAAATCAGTCACATTTGACTACATCTAAGTCAAAACCTCAATAATGCACAGTTCTGTGAGGAAAGCGCACTCAAATTGCTGAGAATCAAGTTTACTCACTGAAAACAGGTTTCAGCGAGTGCTTCTTCTGAGATCAGCTGGAATGGGAGAGAAACAGGGATCAAACCAGGTTTTCAAATTCACTCACATTTGACTAATACTAAGCCAAAAACTTCATTGTTTACAGCCCTCTGAGAAAGGTCCACTCGAAATGGCGAAACCCAGTCAAATGTAATGATTTCTGAGCAAATAACTTCATTGTGCACAGTTCTGTGCGGAAAATGTACTTAAAATGCTGAAAATCATGTTTACATACTCAAAACAGGCCATAAAACACTTACTCTGTGACGAGGTGGAATATCAGAGAAACAGGGATCAAACCATGTTTTCTGTCCAAATCAGTCACATCTGACTACTTCTAATCCAACATCTTGATTGTGCACAGTTCTGTGAGGAAAGTGCACTCAAAATGCTAAGAATCAAGTTTACTCACTGAAAACAGGTTTCAGCGAGTGCATCCTGTGAGATCTGCTGGAATATGAGAGAAACAGGGATCAAACCATGTTTTCTGTCTAAATCAGTCACATTTGACTACATCTAAGTCAAAACCTCAATAATGCACAGTTCTGTGAGGAAAGTGCACTCAAAATGCTAAGAATCAAGTTTACTCACTGAAAACAGGTTTCAGCGAGTGCATCCTGTGAGATCTGCTGGAATATCAGAGAAACAGCGATCAAACCGTGTTTTCTGTCTTATTCAGTTACGTTTGACTACATGTAAGCCAAAACCTCAATAATGCACAGTTCTGTGAGGAAAGTGCACTCAAAATGCTAAGAATCAAGTTTACTCACTGAAAACAGGTTTCAGCGAGTGCATCCTGTGAGATCTGCTGGAATATGCGAGAAACAGCAATCAAACCATGTTTTCTGTCTAAATCAGTCACCTTTGACTACGTCAAAGTCAAAACCTCGATTGTGCACAGTTCTATGAGGAAAGCGCACTCAAAATGCCGACACTCAAGTTAACTCATTGAACAAACAAAGTGAAGTACTTGCTCTTTGATTAAGCTGGAAATACAGAGAAACACAGATTGAACCATGTTTTCTTTTTAGAGACTTTAGACTTAACTTTAGAGAAACAGAGGTCAAACCATTTTCTCTGTCTTCAGTCACATTTGAGTAACAGTCAAAAACTTGATGGTGTACAGGTCTGTGAGAAAACTGCACAAAAATTGCTGTTACTGAAATTAACTCACTGAAAACAGGCCATGAAGTGCTTGCTGTGTGATGAGGTTTGATGAGCTGGAGGGAAACAGAAGTCAAAACCATGGTTTCTGTCTAATTCAGTCACATTTGACGAATATTAAGCCAAAAACTTGATTGTGCACAATTAGGTGAGACCACTGCACTCAAAATACTGAAACTGAAATTTGCTCACTGAAAAGAGGTTTTAAAATGCTTCTTGTGAGATCAGCTGGAATTTGAGAGAAACAGAGGTCAAACCATGTTTTCGAGACAGATGATGAGCTTCAGCATTTTAAGTACACTTTTTCACACAGAACTGTGTCAAGTTTTAGGTTTAGATTGAGTCAAATGTGACTTAAATAGACACAAAACATGGTTTGACTTCTTCTTTCTCTTAAGCTAAGTTTAAACAATATGTGATTGCTATATTGTTGAATTACAATTATTAGTAAGCAGGTTATTATAACGTTGAAGCTAGTAAAGGTGTAAAAAAGTAAAGGTATATAGCCCACTTGTGGTTAGCACGTGAATTTCAGACCATGAATCATTTTATCCTTCACTTCTCAAAGTGTTGCGTCCTCATTCATGCATATATCCATCCATCCATTCATCCATCCTCACCTCTTGTCGGTCGTGGTAGCTGAAAGCTAAGCAGGGAATTCAAAGATCCTTTTATCTCCTAACGTTTTCCTCCTCCTCTGACTTGAATGTACTAGACATTAAAACAAAGTTGGCAGAGGTTTGTTTATAAATATTGCAGGCTGGCAGCTACATCAAAGATTGTCGCAAGTTTTTATTCAATAGCGTGTTGCTTTGAAATAGCAGCTGCAACAAGTTCGACTGAGTTCATTGGGCATGATCAGAGGACTGTCCCACTGCATGGGAACACAAGTGCAGAATAGCCTAAAACGTCAAGTTTTGAAGATATATTTTATTCTTTTTAACAAGGAGCTGCTAAACTGCAGAGAATATGGGAGAAGGAACGAGATGAAGAGAAAGCAAGCCAAAGGTATAGACTACTTATGCCATAAATATTGTCAAGACAAATTTTCTATTCATGCATAGCTATCTAGCTAACGGTGCCGTATTTTTCCCTGGCCATTCCATATCGCCTTTATCCAAGTCATCCCGTTCACCCACTGATGTGATGATCGTTATGCCTGATGTTATGGGCAAAAAACTTTACATTGCGAGCGTTGCTTCAGTCCCGTTCACAGTATTAGTAGTAGTAGTGGCGAGGCTCTCCTACATATTTGACCATGAGATGGAGAAAGTCGCTGCTGATGAATCTGCGATCTTGAGAAATTGTTATCAGTTTACCACTCTCTTTCGTGATGAATTTAAATGAGTAATGAATGTAATATAACTTTTGGTATCGGACAAACCAGGTTTAGTTAAAAAAATAACTATGTGGTATTGTTTCATGTGATTCAAATAAATGTCCATTCAGACACTTCAAAAGACTGTGTACGGCCGCTGGTATACGCGATCACATTCTTTCGGTGACTACACAAGATAGAAAGAGGAAACGCAGATACAAGTGCAGTATTTCTGTAAATGCTGACACAAAACATGGTTTGAATTCTTTTTCTCTCAAGCTGAGTGTGAACAATATTGTTATATTGCTGAATTACTATTGTCAAGCAGGTTATCATAACGTTGAAGCTAGTAAAGGTGTAGTTACTTACAGTATAGCGCACTTGCGATTAGCGCGTGAATTTCATACCAGGAATCATCTTATCCTCAGTTCTCAAAATATTACGTCCTCATTTTTGCCTTTATCCATCCATCCATTCTCACTTTTTGTCGGGCGTTGTGGCAGAAAGCAAAGCAGGGAATTCAAAGATCCTTTTACCTAACGTTTTCCTCCTCCTCCGAGTTGAACGTGCTAGACATAATAAAAGAAGTTGGCAGAGGTTTGTTTATAAATATTGCGAGCCTGGTAGCGAAATCAAAGAGTGTCGCAAGTTTTTATTCAATAGCGTGTTGCTTTGAAATAGCAGCTGCAACGGCCAGAAGGGATAAAGTTCGACTGAGTGCAATGGGCATGATCAGAGGGCTGTCCCACAGTATGGGAATACAGGTGCAGAATAGCCTAAAACGTCAAGTTTTTAAGCTATCTTTTCTTGTTTTTAACAAAGAGCTGAGAAACTGCAGAGACAGTGGAAGAAGGAACGAGATGAAGAGAAAGCTAACCAGAGGTATGTGTAGCCTAATTATGCCATAAATATTGTCAAGACAAACTTTCTATTCATGCATATCGCATCTAGCTAACGGTGCCGTCTTTTTGCCTGGCCATTCTATTTCGGCTTCATCCAAGTCATCCCGTTTCCCCACTGTCATGATTGTTATTCAATAAGTTTAATAGTCGAAAATACGGGGTCGATTAAACTTTCCATAGCAAGCGTTGCTTCAGTCCCGTTCACAGTATGAAGAGTTAGGCTCTCCTACATATTTCACTATGAGATGGAGGAAGCCGCTGCTGATGAATCTGCGATCTTGAGAATTTGTTATCAGTTTACCCCTCTCTTTCGTGATGAATTAAAATGAGTAATTGATGTAATATAACTTTTGGTGTAGGGCAAACCAGGTTTAGTTAAAAAATAACTATGTGATATTGTTCCATGTGATTCGAATAAATGTCCAGTCAGACACTTCAAAAGACTGTGTACGGCCGCTTGTATACGCGATCGCATTCTCTCGGTGGCTACAGTAGATAGGAAGAGGAAATGCAAATACGAGTACCTGAAATTTTTAAGTACAGCGTTTCTGTAAATGCTGAGACAAAACATGGTTTGACTTCTTTTTCTCTCAGGCTAAGTTTGAACAATATATGATTGCTATATTGTTGAATTACAGTTATTATTAAGCAGATTATTATAATGTTGAAGCTAGTAAAGGTGTAGTTACTCACAATATAGCCCACTTGCGGTTAGCACGTGAATTTCACACCAAGAATCTTATTCTCAGTTCTCAAAAGATTACGTCCTCATTTCCATTTATTCATCCATCCATCCTCACCTCTTGTCGGGCGTTGTGGCAGAAAGATCCTCTTATCTCATAACGTTTTCCTCCTCCTCCGAGTTGAACGTGGTACACATAATAAAAGAAGCTGCCAGAGGTTTGTTTATAAATATTGCGAGCCTGGTAGTGAAATCAAAGAGTGTCGCAAGTTTTTATTCAATAGCGTGTTGCTTTGAAATGGCAGCTGCAACGGCCAGAAGGGATAAAGTTCGACTGAGTGCAATGGGCATGATCAGAGGGCTTCCCATTGGGACAGTATGGGAATACAGGTGCAGAATAGCCTAAAAAGTTTTGAAGCTATCTTTTCTTCTTTTTAACAAGGAGCTGAGAAACTGCAGAGGCAGCGGAAGAAGGAACGAGATGAAGAGAAAGCTAACCAGAGGTATGTGTAGCATAATTATGCCATAAATATTGTCAAGACAAACTTTCCATACATGCATAGCTATCTAGCTAACGGTGCCGTCTTTTTCCCTGGCCATTCCATAACGCCTTCATCCAAGTCATCCCGTTTACCCACTGATGTAATGACTGTTATGCCTCATGTTATGGAGTCGATTAAACTTTCCATATCGAGCATTACTTCGGTCCCGTTGACAGGATTAGTAGTAGTAGTAGTAGTAGCGAGGTTCTCCTACATATTTTACCATGAGATGGAGGAAGTCGCTGCTGATGAATCTGCATCCTCTTGTGAACTTGTTATTATCAGTTTACCTCTCTCTTTTGTGATGAATTAAAATGAATAATGAATGTAATATAACTTTTGGTGTAGGACAAACCAGGTTTAGTTAAAAAATAACTATGTGACATTATTTAATGTGATTCACATAAATGTCCAGTCAGACACTTCAACTGTGTATGGCCGCTTGTATACACGATCGCATTCTTTCGGTCACTACAGAAGATAGGAAGAGGAAATGCAAAGTGCAGCATTTCTGTAAATGTACAGTTGCTCTGCATTACAGCTGCAATAAAATTAAACACACAAACTGATTAATGTAGCCCCTACAATAAAAATACTACTGCTGATAATGAATGAATATCAGTGAAATCAGCATAGTAATCATTGTATATTGTGCATGAATATTTCTAAAAAAATGGTCTAAATATAGTTATCACTGTCTGACTAAAGATGGATTTGTTTTTAACTGAAGAGGGCGACATCAAAGAGTGTCTCAAGTCAGCGGGCTGCTTTGAACTGCAGCTGCAGCAGCATCCAAAGGGGAAATAGGTGTAGGAGAGTAATGGGCATGAGCAGAGCATGTTCCCAAAGTAGGGTAAAACAGGTGCAGAAAGCCTAAAAAGTCAAGTTTGGAAAGATATAAAGATATCTTTTCTTCTTTTTTATTAATTATAAGGAGCTGTGGAGAAGTTGCTGTGAAAGCCAAAGAAGGAACTGGATGAACACAAAGCAGACGTGAGGTATGCATAATTATGTCATTATTATTGTCGAGACAAGCTAGCTATTTAAGCATTGTTTGCATCTAGCTAACTGGCCTATCTTTCTCCTTGGCCATTTCACTTTGCCTGCATCAAAGTCATCCCATTTCCCCACTGATGCTGCCTCAGACCAAGTCATGATTGTTATGCATCAAGTTTAATCATCTAGTATATGGGGTCGATTAAACTTTCCATCATGAGTGTTGCTTCAGTTGCATTCACAGTATGAACAGGTAGGCTCAATTAAGTAAGTTAGCAAGAAAGCAGCTGTTGATGAATCTGCAATGTGGTAATAACATGTTATTATTATTATTATTAGAACAAAAACGATTGAATATTATAAAAAGCATTTTAAATGCCCAGCCAGGTGCTTCAAAAGTGTGAAACTGATGGGCATTCACGTTTTTGATAATGTTGGTGAGACTGACCATGAATTGAATAATTGAATGTAGAACAAAAGGAATCCAGTGAACAAAAGATAAGATCAGCCTTTATAACTCCGCTTTGGGGAAATTGAAATTGCCACAGCAGCAAAATAAAAGGTGCAGGGAGGTCGAGTAAAAAGATATACAAAGTAACAAAATACCGGGATATTTCACACCCCCTTTTGAATGAAACTATTAAAAGCACACAATATACCCTGATATATACACAAAATATCACAATTTGTAAATAGTTAGCAGGAAAAAGAAATTACTGTACTGCACTAGAAGATGGGGGATTATTACGCAGTGGTTTTGCAGCCTGGCACTGCACAGCCAAGTGACTCAACTGAAAAAATAATCAAAATTACTTTTAGAAATGCACTGATTTATGTAAACATTAAATACTTTAGGTTTCATGGGTTTTTAAAGGCTGCGGACTATTTGGTCACTTTGGCATTATCTTAGTGAGATATTATTACCTGTGTCAGTGTAATTGACTTTGAAACATATTTCAAAGTTAATTACACTGTTGGCCTTATCTCAGCGAGAGAACGCTGTTTTTGTAAATCTGACTGCAGTTCACTTCTAAACAAGTTTACAGACTGCTTTCTTCATCAGACATATGCAGGATTGAGAAAATAGCAAGTTCTTAATGGTTTGATGTGTTTATGGTGAAGTTTAGCAGCTACACACACTACTTGTTCATTTTGGCCTTATCTCAGCGAGAGAACGCTGTTTTTGTAAATCTGACTGCAGTTCACTTCTAAACAAGTTTACAGACTGCTTTCTTCATCAGACATATGCAGGATTGAGAAAATAGCAAGTTCTTAATGGTTTGATGTGTTTATTGTGAAGTTTAGCAGCTACACACACTACTTGTTCATTTTGGCCTTATCTCAGCGAGAGAACGCTGTTTTTGTAAATCTGACTGCAGTTCACTTCTAAACAAGTTTACAGACTGCTTTCTTCATCAGACATATGCAGGATTGAGAAAATAGCAAGTTCTTAATGGTTTGATGTGTTTATGGTGAAGTTTAGCAGCTACACACACTACTTGTTCATTTTGGCCTTATCTCAGTGAGAGAACACTGTTTTTGTAAATCTGACTGCAGTTCACTTCTAAACAAGTTTACAGACTGCTTTCTTCATCAGACATATGCAGGATTGAGAAAATAGCAAGTTCTTAATGGTTTGATGTGTTTATGGTGAAATTTAGCAGCTACACACACTACTTGTTCATTTTGGCCTTATCTCAGCGAGAGAACGCTGTTTTTGTAAAACTGACTGTAAAACTGACTGCAGTTCACTTCTAAACAAGTTTACAGACTGCTTTCTTCATCAGACATATGCAGGATTGAGAAAATAGCAAGTTCTTAATGGTTTGATGTGTTTATGGTGAAGTTTAGCAGCTACACACACTACTTGTTCATTTTGGCCTTATCTCAGCGAGAGAACGCTGTTTTTGTAAATCTGACTGTAGTTCAAATCAAGTTTACGTAGACTGCTTTCTTCATCAGACATATGCAGAATTGAGAAGATAGCAAGTTCTTAATGGTTTGATGTGTTTATGGTGAAGTTTAGCAGCTACACACACTACTTGTTCATTTTAGCCTTATCTCAGCGAGAGAACGCTGTTTTTGTAAATCTGACTGCAGTTCACTTCTAAACAAGTTTACAGACTGCACTGCAGTTCACTTCTAAAGAAGTTTACAGACTGCTTTCTTCATCAGACATATGCAGGATTGAGAAAATAGCAAGTTCTTAATGGTTTGATGTGTTTATTGTGAAGTTTAGCAGCTACACACACTACTTGTTCATTTTGGCCTTATCTCAGCGAGAGAACGCTGTTTTTGTAAATCTGACTGCAGTTCACTTCTAAACAAGTTTACAGACTGCTTTCTTCATCAGACATATGCAGGATTCAGAAAATAGCAAGTTCTTAATGGTTTGATGTGTTTATGGTGAAGTTTAGCAGCTACACACACTACTTGTTCATTTTGGCCTGATCTCAGTGAGAGAACGCTGTTTTTGTAAATCTGACTGCAGTTCACTTCTAAAGAAGTTTACAGACTGCTTTCTTCATCAGACATATGCAGGATTGAAAAAATAGCAAGTTCTTCATGGTTTGATGTGTTTATTGTGAAGTTTAGCAGCTACACACACTACTTGTTCATTTTGGCCTTATCTCAGCGAGAGAACGCTGTTTTTGTAAATCTGACTGCAGTTCACTTCTAAACAAGTTTACAGACTGCACTGCAGTTCACTTCTAAAGAAGTTTACAGACTGCTCTCTTCATCAGACATATGCAGGATTGAGAAAATAGCAAGTTCTTAATGGTTTGATGTGTTTATTGTGAAGTTTAGCAGCTACACACACTACTTGTTCATTTTGGCCTTATCTCAGCGAGAGAACGCTGTTTTTGTAAATCTGACTGTAGTTCAAATCAAGTTTACAGACTGCTTTCTTCATCAGACATATGCAGAATTGAGAAAATAGCAAGTTCTTAATGGTTTGATGTGTTTATTGTGAAGTTTAGCAGCTACACACACTACTTTGGCCTTATCTCAGCGAGAGAACGCTGTTTTTGTAAATCTGACTGTAGTTCAAATCAAGTTTACAGACTGCTTTCTTCATCAGACATATGCAGAATTGAGAAAATAGCAAGTTCTTAATGGTTTGATGTGTTTATTGTGAAGTTTAGCAGCTACACACACACTACTTGTTCATTTTGGCCTTATCTCAGCGAGAGAACGCTGTTTTTGTAAATCTGACTGTAGTTCAAATCAAGTTTACGTAGACTGCTTTCTTCATCAGACATATGCAGAATTGAGAAGATAGCAAGTTCTTCATGGTTTGATGTGTTTATTGTGAAGTTTAGCAGCTACACACACTACTTTGGGCTTATCTCAGCGAGAGAACGCTGTTTTTGTAAATCTGACTGTAGTTCTTTCAAATCAAGTTTACAGACTGCTTTCTTCATCAGACATATGCAGAATTGAGAAAATAGCAAGTTCTTAATGGTTTGATGTGTTTATTGTGAAGTTTAGCAGCTACACACACTACTTTGGCCTTATCTCAGCGAGAGAACGCTGTTTTTGTAAATCTGACTGTAGTTCAAATCAAGTTTACAGACTGCTTTCTTCATCAGACATATGCAGAATTGAGAAAATAGCAAGTTCTTAATGGTTTGATGTGTTTATTGTGAAGTTTAGCAGCTACACACACTATTTTGGCCTTATCTCAGCGAGAGAACGCTGTTTTTGTAAATCTGACTGTAGTTCAAATCAAGTTTACAGACTGCTTTCTTCATCAGACATATGCAGAATTGAGAAAATAGCAAGTTCTTAATGGTTTGATGTGTTTATTGTGAAGTTTAGCAGCTACACACACTACTTTGGCCTTATCTCAGCGAGAGAACGCTGTTTTTGTAAATCTGACTGTAGTTCAAATCAAGTTTACGTAGACTGCTTTCTTCATCAGACATATGCAGAATTGAGAAAATAGCAAGTTCTTAATGGTTTGATGTGTTTATTGTGAAGTTTAGCAGCTACACACACACTACTTGTTCATTTTGGCCTTATCTCAGTGAGAGAACGCTGTTTTTGTAAATCTGACTGTAGTTCAAATCAAGTTTACGTAGACTGCTTTCTTCATCAGACATATGCAGAATTGAGAAGATAGCAAGTTCTTCATGGTTTGATGTGTTTATTGTGAAGTTTAGCAGCTACACACACTACTTTGGCCTTATCTCAGCGAGAGAACGCTGTTTTTGTAAATCTGACTGTAGTTCAAATCAAGTTTACAGACTGCTTTCTTCATCAGACATATGCAGAATTGAGAAAATAGCAAGTTCTTAATGGTTTGATGTGTTTATTGTGAAGTTTAGCAGCTACACATACACTACTTGTTCATTTTGGCCTTATCTCAGCGAGAGAACGCTGTTTTTGTAAATCTGACTGTAGTTCAAATCAAGTTTACAGACTGCTTTCTTCATCAGACATATGCAGAATTGAGAAAATAGCAAGTTCTTCATGGTTTGATGTGTTTATTGTGAAGTTTAGCAGCTACACACACTACTTTGGCCTTGTCTTAGCGAGAGAACGCTGTTTTTGTAAATCTGACTGTAGTTCAAATCAAGTTTACGTAGACTGCTTTCTTCATCAGACATATGCAGAATTGAGAAAATAGCAAGTTCTTAATGGTTTGATGTGTTTATTGTGAAGTTTAGCAGCTACACACACTACTTTGGCCTTATCTCAGCGAGAGAACGCTGTTTTTGTAAATCTGACTGTAGTTCAAATCAAGTTTACAGACTGCTTTCTTCATCAGACATATGCAGAATTGAGAAAATAGCAAGTTCTTAATGGTTTGATGTGTTTATTGTGAAGTTTAGCAGCTACACACACACTACTTGTTCATTTTGGCCTTATCTCAGCGAGAGAACGCTGTTTTTGTAAATCTGACTGTCGTTCAAATCAAGTTTACGTAGACTGCTTTCTTCATCAGACATATGCAGAATTGAGAAGATAGCAAGTTCTTCATGGTTTGATGTGTTTATTGTGAAGTTCAGCAGCTACACACACTACTTTGGGCTTATCTCAGCGAGAGAACGCTGTTTTTGTAAATCTGACTGTAGTTCGTTCAAATCAAGTTTACAGACTGCTTTCTTCATCAGACATATGCAGAATTGAGAAAATAGCAAATTCTTAATGGTTTGATGTGTTTATTGTGAAGTTTAGCAGCTACACACACACTACTTGTTCATTTTGGCCTTATCTCAGCGAGAGAACGCTGTTTTTGTAAATCTGACTGTAGTTCAAATCAAGTTTACGTAGACTGCTTTCTTCATCAGACATATGCAGAATTGAGAAGATAGCAAGTTCTTCATGGTTTGATGTGTTTATTGTGAAGTTTAGCAGCTACACACACTACTTTGGGCTTATCTCAGCGAGAGAACGCTGTTTTTGTAAATCTGACTGTAGTTCGTTCAAATCAAGTTTACAGACTGCTTTCTTCATCAGACATATGCAGAATTGAGAAAATAGCAAGTTCTTAATGGTTTGATGTGTTTATTGTGAAGTTTAGCAGCTACACACACTACTTTGGCCTTATCTCAGCGAGAGAACGCTGTTTTTGTAAATCTGACTGTAGTTCAAATCAAATTTACAGACTGCTTTCTTCATCAGACATATGCAGAATTGAGAAAATAGCAAGTTCTTAATGGTTTGATGTGTTTATTGTGAAGTTTAGCAGCTACACACACTACATTGGCCTTATCTCAGCGAGAGAACGCTGTTTTTGTAAATCTGACTGTAGTTCAAATCAAGTTTACGTAGACTGCTTTCTTCATCAGACATATGCAGAATTGAGAAAATAGCAAGTTCTTAATGGTTTGATGTGTTTATTGTGAAGTTTAGCAGCTACACACACACTACTTGTTCATTTTGGCCTTATCTCAGTGAGAGAACGCTGTTTTTGTAAATCTGACTGTAGTTCAAATCAAGTTTACGTAGACTGCTTTCTTCATCAGACATATGCAGAATTGAGAAAATAGCAAGTTCTTAATGGTTTGATGTGTTTATTGTGAAG